>NC_061131.1:600000-900000 GCF_905220365.1 Vanessa cardui
AAAATCACATTTCTAACTTAAATAAATGACGAACTCCTATCCAAACTTCCCCCCCCCCCCCAATTCACCCCTTTAGAGGTATTTTCAAAATTCCTTCCTTAGTCAGTGTCTACTCAATAAAACGATCCTACTCACAGAAAATCATGACCCTAACTATAAGAGTTTACGCTCGGTGATGATGAATCAGTCAGACAGGACATGTTATTTTGTATATAAACTATTTAAACCATTTATTTTGCTACACACATACATTACATAAAAATTAAAAAAATCAATTTAAAAAACACAGTGTAGGTAGCAAGGGGTTCATCTCAGTATAAGCTGTGCTAATGCAAAGCACTGATTTTCAGATGGCCCCTGACTATTGGGTAAACATAAACACATGCGCGCACACGAAAATAAATAAATGAAATTATAAGAAAAAAACTAAAAAGCCCCTACACTGAAAAAAAGAAACATATCACACAAAAAGAAAAACATCACAAGGAACTTAGAGATAAGATAGACAAACAGACAGACAGACTTAGACATAAGACATTAAAATTGAATATGATTAATACTAAGTCTATGAGGTAGTATGACTAACACTATATTTGGAGTTTGTATACATTATATTTTTACGTATATATGTACTATGTTGATCGTAATTTGTACATTCGGGAAGGAACTAACTGCCCACATAGCTGTCGTTTACGTTAGTTGAACATAATGTTTTTAATTTAATAAAAAAAATATAGATGTAATCGCTCTGTTTATTAAAAAAAAACTATTATAATCGTAGTTGCGTAGTTTTAAAGTTCTAAACGTCCAGACAGCGGGAAGAGACTGTTTTATCCTAAGTAGAAATTATAATAGGATATTAACATAAAAAAGATTCTTCAACATGTCATTGTAAGTTTGATGATTGATATCGCGTCGAATCGTAAATGTCAAATTATAGTTGAAAGATAACAAATGAATTGTTACGATTATTAAATGTCAATCGAAAATATCACCAAGATTTGATTTGTTAGAACAAGTTTAGCATATTGACTAATGACCATGTATAATATTGCACAACATACATGCAATTAATATACATATAAATATAATATAACGTCTTCGTCGTCTTAAGTCATAAAAAAATTAATTAATAAATTTTATTTAGACATTTTTATTTTATTTTAAGAAATATACTATTTAATCATATAAGTACATTCAATACTATTTAAATTTTTTGTAATAAAATTCAAAACTCGATATTTTACAACCGATCATTTTATTTGCTTTCGAAATTGAATGAGGTTGCAGCGTCTAATTTGAAATGAACTCATTTCTTTTCAGTATATTTCTCGAATGTTAGTGTATTGCAAATATTATGAATACCGTCAAAACACGCTTGAATACTCAACGAGACACCGATCGTCAATAAATTCTGATACTTGATAATTTGTAAATTAATACTGAATATTCTACGTATAAATAAAACTTCAAGAACAATAATAACCTATAATCAGTCTAATCTTTATTCTATTTCAGTTTATTTATGATCTTTTTGCATATTAATGAAATGTTTTCTCTCTATATTATGTACTGTTTTAAAGCTAAAAATATACATAAACAGAATACTATAGTGCAGTTTATTAATGATGAAAATATTTAAGAATTCCATCATTTGTTTCAAATATATACGTACATACAAAGAAATACATTTCACCTATTTATAATATTAATTCAATGAATAAATGAGCTGAGTCGGCCCATTGGCTAGAACGCGTGCATCTTAACCGATAATTGCGGGATCAAACCCAGGTAAGCACCACTATATATGTGGGCTTAATTTGTGTTTATAATTCATCTCAAGCTCGAGGGTGAAGGAAAACTTCGTGAGGAAGCCTTCATGTGTCTAATTTCAGCGAAATTCTGCCACATGTGCATTCCACCAACCCGCATAGGAGCAGCGTGGTGGAATATGTTCCCAACCCTCTCCTTAATTGAAGAGAAGGCCTTATCCCAGCAGTGGCAAATTAACAGGCTGTCACTTTACTTTTACTTTACTCAATGAATACATTAGTTTGCTAGAATATATTATATGGTTACTTAACATCAATGCGCTAAAAAATATTTAAAATCAAACTCGTACTCTTGCGTTGATTTTGTGCGAATCACTTGATTAGCATACCAGATCGTATCGTCGCACCAAAATGTGTGCACAATTTTATGAGTTGAACTGTTTTCAAAATGAAAATATAGTTTGAAAACCGCTCAGGGTTTGAAACGCACACAGTGAATAAATTACGTATGATATGTTTGCGGTTTCAGAGTTTATTCCTTAAACAAACAAAACTCGCTTACATTAGATACATATGTTAGTTTTGTTATCTAATATAAGAATTAGAATAAAATATATATAAATTATAGTGACATGAAATTGGATAAGGTATGTCATTAAGTGATCTTTACAATGTTGTTACATTTTAATATCGATTTTATAATCAATTACAGAAAATCGATATGAAACTTCATCCTTTGGTAATGGATTATATAGTAACTAGTACTAATAATAGAATTATAAAGACTAAACAATAAAAGTCGCATATACGCTTCAGTTTCTGATTTGGATCTTAACGGCAAAGCACCGAGTCGCATCAGCGGAATTCAATCCATCAACGACAAGATCGGAAGAGATAGCAGTGAATCGAATCGATGTTGCTGAATGTGAAATCGAGATCTCGAGTGCATCTCAAGACGAATGCTCTAAACAAAGAGGAATCGATGAGAGGGGGGCGCGCGGGGCGGGCGAGTGCACCGACCTCCCCTCCGGGACGCGCTGCAATTTGTACATTTCAAGTGCACACAAAGGCGAAGCGAGGAGGTCGCAGAGCTTTGACAGAATTAACTTGTCCGAAGCAAGCGACTAGGTAAGCGTCAGCGTCACCTTTATTGAATCGCACGAACGAACGAGAGAGACTTTTAGTTGCATGCAAATTTCTACTGCATGCGACATAGCCGGCTCGACGACTGTCTATAAAGTCGCTCAGCTGAAACTTCAGTTAACGTCGAGTCCTTATTTCGATGAACCGAAATGTATATAGATAACGGTGACTTTAAATAAATAAATATAAGTATTGAACAACATCACGTAGGTATATTACTCTGATACCAATGTCAGTAGCTAAATCACTTATGTTATGGAAAATCAGAAGTAAGGATGTTACCACAAACACCCAGACTCCAAACATCATAGAAATGTAATGAACTTTATCAATATCGACTCGACCGGGAGTCGAACCCGGGACCTCGGACCAAGAAAACCGGCATAAACACACGTTTCGACCACGGAGGTCGTCAAATTTCAATCTTTATCTTTTAATTCTTTATCTTTTAATAATGTGTGAGTGTATAAATACAAAACACTTATACATCCAATATTTCAACAAGTAATGAACGAAATAAAATATCTGACGAGCATCTGAAATCATTAAAACATGACATATAAATAATAAAACTTTGAAGCGATCCACTCTTAGAGCTGGGACTCGATAAAATTAAACAACATTAAAAATTGAAGGGTCCTAAGCATGTTTTTCACGAGATTATCAAAGCAAATAAAACTCGTACGCGTTGCAAAGAGTAAACCCACTGTAAACACAAAGTGGGGCAAGCTATAACGACTCACTTCTTAGGCAATGGGTGTGCTCTGAATAACTACATAGAATAACGTCGACGATGCCCCGTCGTTGAAATCGTACGGCGTGAATCGAACGTAATATTTATACACTTTATTTTGGTTAACATATTATTATTTGTTTCTAATGATATGAATAGGCGGATGGCTAATAACGATATATAGATGGTAAGTGGAACCACCGTTCATAGACATTGGTCCCATAATAAATATCAATCCTTACATAGGCAATGGGTCGCCAAATTTGAGAATAAAGGTGATGTGCTCGTAATTATACTGGTTCACTTACTCGTCTGAACCGCGACAAGACTAAGTATTGCTGTTTCAAAGGACCTACAATTTGTCGTTTGTGAGAAACCCAAGATTTCAATGAGAGAATACGTGAATTAAATGTACGGGTAACTATATACTAGAAATAATAGCAAACTAAAATTTCTATACTTAAAATAAAATTGGAGTGTCTGTTTGTAATATTAAAATAACCGGTATACACGATTCATATAGAATAATTACCTTTTCTTAAATTTTTCTTCTGACTGTCTATTTGTTCCGGCTAATCTCTGGAACGGCTGGACCGATTTTGACGGAACTTTCACTGGCAGATAGCTGATTTAATAAGGAATAACATTAGCCACAACAATAACTTTTAAAGTCGCGGACACCACCAGTTTATCATCTAAATAGATTACTCGTTTAATTAAATCCATATATCTAGTTCACGGTCATATTTCATAATTACCAATCCATTTGAACCTATAACGTTATAACTCGATCAATTACTTGACGATGATAGTCAATTAGTTAACTAATTAATTTAATAATTAGTCACAACTAATAACGTTACCACTGGCATCTGATATTGCAACTTAATAACTTATATCACGAACTATGATTGTTTTTATCTATCCGTGTAATATATCTCTTGGTAATAAAACAAACAGTATATTTAATATTAATGAAAATTTTTAAAAATTAATTATACACATTTATTTTATTAATTTATTTAAGAGAAAAAAAAAACTTAGAAATAAAAATAACGTTCCGTGACTCCAGCTTAACTTTTACGTTACAATTAGTTATAAATTAATTATAACGCCTCGAGACCGTCTACGAAAGGTCGTCATATGTTTGACGTCACAATGCTAATGTGCTTATGACGATAGTGACGACACTAGACCTTTAATTAGTACAAAACCATCCGCTCGTTATCGATGAGCTCTTCTATGTTACACGTTGGATTTTGATGCGGTTTCCCGTCATTTGAGGTAAATGTTTAAAGAAAGGGGGGGGGGGAGGCAAGTGGTTTATGTCCTCTTCTGTTAGTTCGTCATTTTTAACAACGAAATTATCATTATCATCAATTGAGTAGTTAAGGCGTGAAGAATAAAAGTTAAGTAACAGTAACTGTAAATTGCCCACGGCTGGACTAAGGCCTCCTCTCATATTAAGGAGAGGGTCTAGAACATATTCCACCACGCTATTCCAATGCGGGTTGGTGGGCTGCACGAATATCTATCTTATACGAATTTAATAGTATAAGGGAAAGGGGCCCTGATTAAGTTAAAGCAAGAGTATAAGCAAGATTTAAACGAAAAGGAGCTAAAAAAAGAGCCGAGATGGCCCAGTGGTTAGTACGTGTGCATCTTAATCGATGATTTCGGGCTCAAACCCAGGTAAGAACAGCTATATCTATGTGCTCAATTTGTCTTTAAAATTCATCTCGTGCTCAGCGGTGAAGGAAAACATCGTGAGGAAACCTGCATGCGACAAATTTCATAGAAATTCTGCCACATGTGTATTCCACCAACCCGCATTGAAACAGCGTGTGGAATATGTTCCAAACCTTCTCCTCAAAGGGAGAGGAGGCCTTTAGCCCAACAGTGGGAATTTACAGGCTGTTGTTTGTTGTTCATATGCTAAATTTAGTAAACGTATTAAAAACTTAAATAAAAGCCTTTAAGTGACGTGAGAAATCGAGCGATTTAATTTAATATAGTACGCTTCGCTTGAGACCGATTTACATCATGATATTTATGTGTATTTAATTATTTAAAATAATGTGACAGTTCTAGCCCTGAAATTCCCGCGCGAAACGAAAACAGATAAGACGTAAATTATAAACGAATAAATCACCATTGTACACTTCATAAATAGGGGCACATTTGCCATTATGACGTCACATATGATCTGGAACAAACGAGGCGTCATCGCTACTTCTATTCCAATAAAAATGTTTACATATAAAATAAATCAAATCAATCATTCGTTGATCAAATCAATGATGAAATATACAAACCAGTTTATGTTATTCGTTTGCATAACGGAACGGTTTTATTGGTGATATAACAGATTATCGATTTTATTCATTCCAATATTCAATGACGCACATCACGCGACGAAACTTTGACGAACTTTACACGAGCCTTACTTTGAGTACTGGACAGCAAAAGAAATACAAATAAAATATATTCATCGGAAAAAAATCATACATATTAACACATTATGTATGATTAACTTTTTATTACCCAAGACTTCGCTCTCATTAATGTAAATTGATAAGATTTTATTTGACTTGTAATGTTTTCTTAATTTATTTACCGAATTAGAAGTACCTCATCTTAGACGGTTTTTTTTTTTAGTATAAGACAACCTCACATTCACTACTCTGATCCCAATGTAAGTAGCTTAAGCACTTGTGTTGTGAAAATCAGAAGTAACGACGGTACCACAAACACCCAGACCCAAGACAACATAGAAAATAAATGGCACTTTTTCTACATCGACTCGGCCGGGAATCGAAACTGAGACCGAGTGGCGTACCGATGAAAATCGGTGTAGATACAACTCGACCACGGAGGTCCTCATTTATATTTGTTTTAGATGACGATGCATTTCCATGATAAGGATAAACTTATCAACAGACAATTGAGGAACAAGACACGTGTACAAAATCCTGCTTGTTTTCGAAACATTTTTTATTATTGATTAATTTAAATCCATATTTCAATAACCTAAGCATACAGTCACGAAAAATGACCTTTGATGAATAACTTAAGATAATCAAATAACTCACTTATATCAGCTTATCTCGTACGAAACTAGCGAAGCGAGTTTGTTAATCAAATTTAGGATAAATCGATTTTGAATAACTTGTAATTATTCTATGGACTGCCTCTATAGTCTAATGACTAATTCGGTCTGGATTCGAAGTGGAGTCTCGTCGGTACAAAAGTCAATGAGTTATTCGAGAAACTGTTACTGTTTCAGTGGCAGTCTGTTTTCTTAAGAAAACCGCGCTTAGTACGCTAGAATGTATCCGGCCGTCACAGATTCCCATCAGACTATAAGAGTGAGGGATTGAAAAGTACACCTGTATCTAAGAACACAGACTGACTGTAACATTTCCTTCTCTGATGTATATTTTCTGTGGAGACATCGGACGCGGTCAAGGGATATGGCTATTGAATTTGTAACTTTGTTAATCAATTTTCATTCGTATGACAATACAAATAATGTACAATCGAGCTTGATGTCACGAGTTGATGATATTAATGATGAATCTTTATGTAATATCCAAAGACTAGAGTGCTCTACGAGATTGAGCTCATTACAACTTAGTTAACGTTACACTGAAGATCACAATTCTTTACGAGTTTATTTAATATGACACGAAATATATCGCTGGAGCAATTTTACACGCGTTTGTCAAGGTGAATGTTAGGTAATGTTTCTTGTTCAAGTAGGTACGAAGGTCATATGTTACTAAATATTTAATTATTGAAATAGATATGATAATAATTCCTACATATAACCAATCAACGACACCTACATAATTGACATAAAATATTATATACCAAATTGAATCGAAATAATTAATAAAATTATAGCGTCTGTTTATGATTGCGACATAAGTAACTGTTTCTATCAAAATAATATGGCTTCTGCCAGGTAATCACAACTAATATTCTTATTTTTGTTGGTTTGTTAGGGGTAATAACGAAACGAGGTAAAAAACACAAACATAAATATTATGGAAGATTAGTTTCATCAAAGTCAATTGAATCTATAAAAGTTAAAACGATACAATTAATTAGATTTTTTTCGAAATTTCCAAAAAATCGTAGTTTTGCTTCCATTCATTTACTCCATTTGTATAATACGGCTAACATTGAACATAATACTAATAATATAAATGCGAAAGCAAGTATATCCATCCATCAGCCTGTTGCTCCTTCACGGCGTATAAAGCGAGATTGAATTCCAACGAAAGACTGGCTTTTTTGCTTAACACCTCGAAACTAAGTCCTTAAACGTGAACGAAAGTAGGTACGAAATTTCGTCATATTATAAATTAAAAAAAAAATAATATTTCGGTTACACTAAATATCTTATAACTACAATCACTACAAAACCACACGTATAAAATCATATCCATCGGTTACCTTCACCCATACACACACACACATACACAAAAATACACAAACGCATATAAATAAAATCATACTAATCCTCACCAGACACCACAGACAGATGACACGAAACAATACCGAAGTAAATAATTCGAAACATGTTCGCTTTCACATCGAGCCGCATCGCTAACATAACTCATATCCCACGACGTCACAGATTGGGAACCAGTCCGAAACCGATCCCACTAAATACCGATAGCACCAAAAACATTTATGGGCATTAATTACGATCTTTTGTCCACTGGTTCGCTGATGTCGCCTATAAAAGTATCGAAAAATAAACCGACACTTGTTTTCTTTTCTTTTTTTCTCTCTTTATACATCGACGTTTCGTGGAACGGAGAATTCGTTGCAATGTATAATTGTTTAAGAGCCGAGATGGGCTAGTGAGGAAAGCTCGTGTCTTAACTGAAAGTCAGGGGTTCAAATTCAGGTGAGCATTATTGAATTTTCAAGCGTGTTGATATGCTTACATCAGGCAGCAGTTTACCACATGATATATCTGTTGCAGACAATTAGCATGATTAGCCATTTAGTAAACAACCTAGCGGACTTGAATCATATCCATCCAATACATCTTCCGTTTCTAGAATAGGATAATTTTCTTTTAGTTGAACGGCTAGACTGTTAATTGAATGACCTATTGGTCATGGTTGACTGCAACTTGCTTATTTAGTGAAATAATAAAAAAGAATATACAAATAACTTTCCAATTAATTCCTCATCAAATCAAATCAAATATTAACGTTAAGACGTAGTTTACTGTCACATTTGTTGGTACAATTAAACCCGCCTCGCACGACTCAATAACGTATATTTTTTAATCAAATCTTCATTTACTTGATCGCGTTAATTAGAACGAATACAAGACACGATAATTACAAGGTGCACGTCGAAAATGGTAAATTAACGAGAAGTAGAAACGAGAAGGAAAAATATTTGTTTATCCATTGAGAACGAAGCAATCACGGCCGTTCTGACGAATCAGCACTAATTACATGCCATTTATTACGAATAGATTATTGTATTAAGGTTAAATAAAACTTGCCTGTCGACAAATCAACTTTTACTAAACACAACGGATATTGCCGATATCGGCGGTTAAGATTATATATTAATCGTGACGTACAAACATGCATTAACGACCTATGATTTGACAACTATTTCGATTCAGTGACTTTTGTCACCCTTTATGAATGATATATAAAAAACTAGCTGTGGAGACTTCGGTCGCGTTTTAGGGATTTGGTTGTCATGTGTTAGGCAAAAAAATAACCTTGGAGTTCAAATTTGCTTCATACCAAATTTCATCAAATCGGTTCAGCGGTTTGGTAGTGAAAAGGCGACAAACAGACACGACAGATAGAGTTACATGTATAATATTAAGTAGAGAAGTTAATTTGACTTTTTCTTTTTAAATTCAGACTTTAAAATACACTATCACATAGCTATTACATTAATTAGTTAATCAAAATATACAGTAAATGTAAAGTGGAAATGGATATAAGTTTTAATTATTTTAATGTCTGATGAGCCTTTAAATACATAAAAAAGTATCAAATTTATGATGAGAATATCATTTACAAATTGAATCCAGAAACATCGATTTCTAATGCTGCCTTAAAATACAATATACACATTACAAACGCACCTACTAATAAACTTAACCAAATAGATAATGCTAGATAATATAGATACACAAATGGCACGTCCGACACATCTATGGAGATTTAAAATACCGATTAGATAAATTAAACAAAAAACTATGACACAAATATGGACACAAAGATATGATGTCATGCATGGTTTAAAATAAACTGACTGCTTTACAAACAGAAATACACAATTGTGTTCCAGTTTCTAGGGTGAGTAAAGGTACCTACAGGCACAAGGGACACAACATCTTAATTCTAAAGTTTGTAGGCGCTTACATGATTCATATTTCCTACAGTGCCTATATCTATTGGTGTTGGTGGTTTATCAGCCTGGCTTCTATTTATTACTGATATCTATTTGACTATCAAAAATATAATAAGCGACACAATTGATCGTTAAGTAAATAGCAAAATGCCATGTCCGAGACATATCAAAGAATCTATTAATTCATCACAAACAGGTTTACATTGAGAATAATTTTATTAACATTTGTCATGCATTAATCATAACTTTGGACTATAAAAAATATACACTAAAGATGGATTTAATATCGATAACATTATTATCATAATGTCCACCTTTTTGTTTAAACCGTGCCATAAACATTCACAAATGGTTATAAACGACACATTTGCGTTCGGAGAGATCGTCAACGCGGTTACAAAAAGTATTATTATCTGTAACCGGCTTCTGCCAAATCATTCCCATTGCGAAAAAAGTTGACTGACTCAACGAGCTAACTAGTATTAAAGGCTTCGTTTCCACTTGTCGTTTTCCCGTTCCATCAATTGTATATGTATTGTGCCTTGGCCTCGGATTGTATACGACATCACTCAATAGCCTTTAGCTATAGCTTTTGTACATTAAAAAACATAGACAAATCTGAAGTAGTTTATTAATTTTAAGTTGCTATTCTTATACTTTTTTCGAAGCAAAACACCACTTTTTTCCGTAAGGTAAAATTTTCTGACAGTATTACACGAGTAAATTATTATTAATTTCAAATATCGAACTAAAGTAAATTTAAAAAAAATCGCCAAATGATTGATACACTATAAACTTTCCATAATTAATAGTAGCGAGCGAGTTCCTTTACTCACTTCTGATATCGATAAACAAAAAACAATCACAATCTTAGATTAAAAAAAAGACGTAAGTGAAACGATGAAAATAAATAAATATTACCTTGGAATCGAAACTAAAGGCTGTCTCCGGTCTCAGGGGGCAGGGCAGGCCGCACTTACATGTACCCGTCGTTTGCAAGTACTCCCGGAGCTGGGCTAGGTTACTCAACGCTGTTCCACTGGGACTGGAAGAGAAACATTGCATTTACTTAGTTGAGCTTGAATTAATAACAATCCCATTGAAGTTATACGAAACCTAAAAAGGCAACAGACACCTGATCAAAATCGCTCATTAGTAACTTTAAATGAAACTCATTCATTATCTTACAAACTAGACGTTAAGAGAAAGACATATTAAATTACAACAGAAATTCAATTAAAATACAAATCTGATATTGAATGAATATATTACAATCGTAAATGACTTTATCGAATGAGAACAAAGACCTAATAGAACTAGACAGAGTTAATTAAAAGGCCGGGATAAAGGATTAGCGCCACATGTCTTGCTAGACATCACAATACGAGATGAACCGTCATTAAGTCGTATTTATAGAAATGGCAATCAAACTTTAATAGCGTAAAAATAACTAGAAACAACACAGACAGAAATAATTTAGAAGATGTATTAAAACATTGGAACACTTTTACTTGATGATGATTGAACTCTCTTTTGACACTGAACATATTCAAATCGATGCACAAATTAAGTAAAACTTACAAATTAGTCCAAAAAAAAAACAAAGTGAAAATAAACGAAAAGGCAAATTGTCTTACATCACAGTTATTTTTTAATTTGAAACGTGTTTTAAGTAAGTCGATCAAATAAGAGAATCAAGATTACGTGATTGCGAATTCCGACGCGGCCGACTTTTTTGCAGACTTAGTGAAAATCGTGTACCATTACATACCCAAGTCACGATAAATATTTCAAAAGGAATTTTATCGGCCAGAACGTATCCCACTTTTAAAGTCGAAAAGAAAAAATACTTTTCGGGACGTCTGGAAAAATATCTCTTCGCATGACATTGCGCTTACGAGTTCTTAATATCAATATAACTTTCCTTAGATGACTTTGAGGCAATTTTAATTTAAAAAAAATGGCAGTTATACCAATTAATAAATATAGGGTACAGTGAAGCAATAGAAAATTCAATAGCACATGCACCACACATACAAAATTGAGCAGCAACAGGGAGAAGAGCGAGGCAGAGTATTCCGTTGACCATCTCGATACGTTATGAGTTATTTACAAGTATAAAGATGTATCACCTTGAATGTTACCTATATTAAATTTAAGTGTTTAGTGATAAGTCGATGGTAACAGCCACACCAATAGATGAAGCCCATCAAGATCCCAAGGAGGATTATATTCAATGAATAACGAAGACAAATAAAAACATTATATACGAAATTCAAAAAACCAAACAAGAATATACAAAGACGATAATACCCGTTGCCTGTGTTATTATAATTATGCAACAAAAACTTGTCATTGCGGTTACAAGTATAATAAAGTGTAAATTATCAAGTTATTATTATAAAGGATACCATTTATAAAAAGAATGATAATAACTGACATTAAGCCAAGCAAGCTTCTCCTTGCTGATTTAAAAAGGACGACTTATTTTATCATAATGTAACCTGACATTTATCCGGTATGATTTTATAGCATTTACTTTTGAGACGGTATATTTTTTAAACGTCTACAGCGATACGTATATAATAAAAAAAAAAAAAACAAAAACAAAACAAACGAGAATCGCATTATTTTTAACCGTTCACGTTGATGTGAAAAGACGAGACAATTAACAATTCGTCTTGTTGACGTTTCTAAAAATACTCATCCAGTATTGGATGTACGCTGACGATAGTCGTACTTATATTTGTACTGTACATTGTACGAGCTAAATTAACTAACGTTTAAATAGTACATTCAATAAACTCTGCTCCACTTACAAATTAGTAATACATGTATAATAAACATTTCATTATATCGGACATAGTAGATGTAGATTCTAATTAATATAGTGAGCTGGGGAGGGTGAGGTGCAGTGACTCGTGTAAGCGATTGAAAGGGTATTTGCTAAAAGGGAATGCAGGCTTCTAGTCATCCATGTTCGCTCCTGTGATCAACTGACTGCTGCCAAGTCACTCCACAACGGTTAATTGATTTTCGAACCCTATTTGACTTCATCTTCTACATTTTTAACATATACAAAAGTACTTTTAAATTTTTTATTTTATTACTCCTCAACCAAAATTGGTCAATGGCTAAATCAAATGAATCTACCACATGGGTGCACAAACACGCTTTGGAGCAACGTGATGAAAAAAGCTTCCAAAGCTTCTTTAAAGAGGAGTGGAGTTTTGACCAGCAGACAGATTTTTAATATACGTTCCTACTGTCTGTGACAATATATAAAAAATCTGATTCAGCTCTGATTACAGTATGAGTAATCGCAATGGAATTATTCCGTGAACAATCTTTATCTAGATGTGCCACACCCCGCGGAGCTATTAACTCTAATTTGCAAACAACACAATCCCTTTACGATGACAGAACATACCTTGTCAGCGTAAGTACTCGCTTCGCTTTACAACAGCCTCTTTCATAAACGCCTCACATGATAATTCACGGTGATTGTTCACGGTCTGGAACACGCGGTAAACGTGAGCCGCGACCGCAAAAAAGGGATTTGTTTGCTTTTTTTGATTCTGTTTGCTTTTTTTTCCTTCCGAGGCCTATGCGGCTTTGACCACTATATATGCGTGTTCGCGGTCGGTCAGCCAGTGTGCGGCGAAATTTGCTTTTTGCATCGCACGAAACGTTTGGGGGAGCGTGTACATACACAGCTGCCGATAATAATTACTTAGCACACGAACCCTTTTACACCTTGCACGCGTTGTATCGCTTAGTTTCCGCCAAACACGGGTAATTTATAACATTTTAACATAAATAACGTGTATGACTTGTATGAAACGAAATACCGCTGACTAAATAAGCATGTTATTACGGTATCATTTTTGGATAAATTAATTCATATAACTTAAATCAATTTACCAGTCGAGTCACGCAATTCGACCCTTTTAGGTTTTCAATATTATGTTATAATTACGTCAGCTTGTGGAACTTAAACGAAGTCATTTGAAAGATACGCTGTTTGTTGTCTCGTATCGATTCCAATGGAATAGAAATAATCGCTAGTTTTTCCTGGTAATTCGCAGGAGTCGTCCGTCCCAAATAGGAATAATGAACTATTGAAAACGATGATTCAAAGAGACGTTTCCAAGAAAACGGCGCCGACAAGAAATGCTTAAGCAATTACGAACATCTGTCGACTGATGTCCTTGATGTTTAGAACGATACCTAGACCGTCTGTATATTAATATTAATACACATTTGACTCTTTATAGATGGCGGGTAGACTTTCACGTCATTAACTATTCATACTTAATTATAGATTAAGTTTTTATTGTTCTTTTTATGGCTTGTACACGTGAATCATAACTGAAGATGACGGCTTTGAACTTGGCCAAACATCACTAATTGGCTCTATTTGTTTGTAAATCAGCTTGATGGTGAAGTCTAATATCCAGGTTAGGTATGATGTCGATGGAAAACATGCTCCAAAAAGATCTCCTTGAACGGACTAGAGAGCTTTTCCCCAATAGTGAGGAATTAATATGTATTTTTTTATCATTATTACCAAACGTAGATACCTAACAGCGATCAGTTAATATGCCTATTTACATATTCATGGTTATTATACGTAACGTGCAATAGCGTTCGAATATCATTCTTATTGGTTTAATCGTAGCTGTTTATATTTTTACTGAGAAATCACTTATTTATAGCGATTTATTGATAGTTCTGGTGGTGATTACAATTCGACGATCATTGGAAGTAAATTTTCATTGTAATAAATCGCCTTACAAAGTATTCTAACACGATATTCTAAACAACGAATAAGATTTAGAAGATATTGTATCATTATTTTGTACATAAAATGAAATAAAAATATAAATAATTCAAGTAGGCTCTTACGAGCACTATATCAATCTTCATATAACGAGATCAAATGCGAAGATACCATCGGTATCGGAACACACATTCTATAGAGTACTTATGCGTGTAACTTTATTATCGTATTAGGGTATGCAAACGTAAGCCACTAAACCGATTTCAATGAAACTCAGCGCAGCGATATTTAGATCAAGAGATTATACTTTAAGCACTCTTTCGCATCAGCTTCACTTGATTATGGGAATCATTGAGCTGATTTAAGTCCGGTGATAAAAATGATCCAAACAATTACAGACCGATCTCTATTTTGCTAGTATTAAGTAAAATTTTTGAGAAAGTCATGCTTAATCAATTGCTATTATACTTTAACTCGAATAAGCTATTGCATTCTCAACAGTTTGGTTTTACTAAGGGTCGCTCGACTGCTGATGCGGGTGTAGCATTTGTTAAGCACATTTATGATGCATGGGAAAAGTCACAAAACGCTATTGGAGTTTTTTGTGATTTATTAAAAGCTTTCGATTGCGTTAGGCATGATATTCTCCTAGAAAAGCTTAAATATTATGGTATCAGGGGCCCTGCATTGAAATTAATTTCCTCCTACCTTAGTGAAAGAGTTTTGAAGGTTGTGGTTAATGGTGCAAAATCAAATGGCGCTGTGGCGCAAATGGGTGTACCACAGGGTTCAATTTTGGGACCTCTCTTGTTCTTAATATATATAAGTGAATTACCTTATTTCGTAAAAAATACTTGCGATATTGTACTGTTTGCAGATGATACATCCCTCATTTTTAAACTTGATAGAAAAATAAACAACTATGACGTTGTAAGCAGTGCTCTGTCGCGGGTTCTTGGTTGGTTTGACATAAATAATTTAGTACTAAATGCTAAAAAGGCTAAATGTGTTTTGTTTTCCTTGCCAAATGTCAAATCAAATCCTTCTGCAATAACTTTGAAAAATGAAAGGCTTGAGTTTGTTGAGTCGACGGTCTTTTTAGGGATAACCCTTGACTCCAAACTGCAGTGGGGCACCCATTTGTATGCCCTGGCAAGAAAACTAAGTAGTGCCATTTATGCATTAAAAATAATTAGAAAACTCACGGACTGAAGTAGTGCTAGACTAGTTTATTTTAGTAATTTTTACAGTATTATGTCATATGGAATGTTGTTATGGGGTAATGCAGCAGAGATTGAAGTTGTTTTTATTCTACAGAAAAGAGCTATCCGATCTATTTACAATATTAGCTCCAGGACATCATTACGCGAGAAATTTAAAGAAATAGGTGTATTAACGGCTGTTTCACAATACATTTATGATAATATAATCTTTATACAAAAGAATATTAAAAATTATTCTATCAATGCTGATGTACATACTATTAATACAAGAAATAAGAATAAACTTGTAACCCCCAGTTTCCGTTTGCATACGGTAAATAGAACGTTTTTGGGCAATGGTATACGCATATATAATAAGATACCGGAAAATATAATCAATTTACCATTTTCAAAATTTAAAAATATTATATTCTAATTATATATTATATATTTAATATAATATATATTCTAATAATTATTTATAGACTAAATTAATAAATAAATCATACTATTCATTAAAAGAGTACTTTTTAGAGAGAAACGCCTGGAGCTAGGCTCGGGTTCCATCATAGGACGCTAATTACTGTCAATAATAGCATTGTAAATGTGTTTATTTGAAAAGAGCAACTATGCTAGTTTCTTGCCGTTTCTTCTCACTAGAAGCTGCTTTCCGAAACGGTGGTAGTATTTGATTATTGACGATTCAAAAACGCTTCATTGTGAAGTTTACTTGAATAAAATTGATTTGATTTGATATTGTCGCGTCTTGAAGTTATTGACAACTCTCATAACGTTTTTTAAATTAAATTTATTATTGACTAAAAATAATTGAGTTGATCTGACGAGACCCAAGAGGTGGATAATGGATAAAACTATAAATTATTATCATAATGATTAATTATAAGATACAATGTATGAAAACAAAGTCGCGATTTGTCATCGATTTTTTTTTATTATTATTTGTTTATCGTTAAATGTACATTTTGACGACCTCCATGGTCGAGTGGTGTGTACACCGGTTTTCATGGGTACGCCACTCTGAGGTCCCGGGTTCGATTCCCGGACGAGTCAATGTAAATTACCATTAGTTTTCTATGTTGTCTTGGGTCTGGGTGTATGTGGTACCGTCGTTACTTCTGATTTCCATAACACAAGTGCTTCAGCTACTTAAATTGGGATCAGAGTTATGTATGTGATGTTGTCTCATACGTACATATGTTTAATTGTTTGAGCTCAAGTTTTTGTCATTTATATACATTTTTAATTCTATTTTTAAATACCTTATCTGCAAATGGTAGTTTAAAATTTTACATTCAACGAGCGTAATATACTTCCATATACAACAATAATACAAATTTGATACTTTAACAATTATGTAACGTAACAAAACATCAATTACCGACAAGACACGTATTATACGTAGTGAATAATTAGTAGGTGGCGAATGTTATCATAGCGGATTAAGGCGAATTAGTTACACGATATATACAAACTCATAACACGAACTAGCTACATTTTCATACCATTACAAGAACTAGCCGGCGAATGTAAGCGGAGTCAATAAAACAGCATATTTATTAAACACTCTCGTGTTGATCTTATTCCATGCGTACAATTAGCTTGAATAAATTACATCAATCGAATGGAAAATTACCGGTTCAACACATATTTACAAACATTAACATAATATTAAGTTGCAAGCTGTTATTACATCTAATAATAGCAAAGATACGACAGACCACCTGTTAAAGAGGCCGCGAGTGTCTTCACAAATTGTGAATATGATGCAACGAATGTCGAAACCGCTCTAGCGGGCCTCGGCGAAACAATATTCGTTTGTTGAGAACACAAGGCGTTTACAAATCATATAAATACTCGATATTTCCTTTTCTCGGGATACAGTAACTAATTGAAAATTATCATATGTTTTTTTTTTCTTAAATAGGTCCGCAGACGGCCAATTGGACCATCTGAATGTAAGTGGTCACATCCGCACATGACTATGGCGTTGTGAAGAAAATAACCATTACATAGACAATACTCCGTCAACCCTTAAAATTTGAACATAACAATATTAAAAAATAATTATACGGAATATTGAGATAAATAAATAAACAATATATATCGTCTCGAAGACGAGAGAATAGATTTCGCAAACAAACGAGGCTAATATGTTCCTATGGGTTCAATGAACTCTAATACTAACCGTAATTTAGTAGTTGTTTTATATTAGAGATCTCCTACCAAACCAACAAAACGCAAACGACTGACGGTCCTAATAAACATTACCACTGAATATCTGATGTGTGGGTAGTAGGTACGTACATAATATATGATTTTATTTAACTAGCATGACTTTAACCACTATTATGTAATGTAAACACTATTTTAAATGGTGAAAAAGAGTAACTAGAGAGTTTGTTGCCGGTTGTAGCTTCACTTAATATATAAAAAAGTTTTTAAATGACGATTCCACAGTGCTTGTAAAAGCCTACTCGAATAAAGTATATTTCGATTATGATTTTTTGAGACCGGCACAGAGCCCTAACAACTAAATACATAAGGCAGATTCTAATCTGACATACATACATGTTTCCAGAAAACGTTTTTTTTTCTTCAACATCAAGATTAAGATCAATTATAAATAGAAAGAACATAAACATGCGTGCTCGGATTGAAACACGCGATTTTTTTAAAACACTTTCTTTTCACTCGGCTATCTCGGCTGATATGATTTATAACTTAGCTAAAATAACTATTTACCCAATTAAGTAACAATAAGTTAGTCTTATCGGAAAAACCATTAACGTTGCAAGCGTTATTACTATTATATCTTTTAATCTCGACAGATTCGACGGCATTAAGCAAATATAATAAATTCATATTTGGCCTCGCTGTAACTTGAACCTCATCTAATAATAATAATGACTCCTTGATAGAATGTTATGAAAACCTCATTTATGATTGTCTAAACAAAACGCGAGAAAAGTTACGAGCGACAATTAGTTTATAGATATGAACAAATTAAGAAGTATAAATAACTTAATTGGGTTTTTTGTTAATAATAAACAAACTTTTTTAAGTTGGTAACATATAACCAGATTACAACAATGTTTCACTTGAAAAATATAAATAACCTAAGTTATTGATAAGGGAATATAATTAAAATTATTTAATGATTACGATATATATACAACTTTTTAACTTTTGAGGAGATTTTTATTCAATAAAACTTCCAAATTATACTTATAAGTGCAGTTTCAACCATTAGCTATCAAAGTATACTTAATACATGTTTTAGATAATATAATTAAGTAATAATGAACTAGCTATAAATTAACAAAGACTCGCACAAACTCATCTTAGTTAAATTTACCTCTACACTCTAAAACGATTGTCAAAGTTAGATTAACTAATCCGACTAAATACTGAATGTCGATTGGTCGTATATTGCGTCATCGCTGCCATTGACCAATTACAATTCAGTTCGAAGTGAAATTAGTTAATTCGACTTTAATCAGCGTTTCCGTAACGGGGTGAAGTTTTAGAAGGGCAATTCGAATACCAATAAATTATGTAAATTATTCTAAAAGAATTATCTATTTCACAGATTATTAATAAGAGTGTTATCACAACTGTCTCTCTTAATACTATCTTGTTCTCTGTACTACCTTGATTCATTTTCGTCCCGCATGACAATTGTTTAGACGAACATTCATCAGCTTGTCAAGCCAATTTTGATTGAACACGTACGGTGATTTACTATTAGCTTATTGACCTTTTCAAAAAAGATTTGAAGGTGATTGGGCATTTATTTATTATTACTTTCAGCAGTATTTGAGAAGATAACTTTACTTGAAATAGGATATTATGCCACAGTACACCAAACATAACGATGATGTTCCATTCATCCATTTCGAATTGGGTTACTTCCTAAGCACACCGTATCGTTTCCGATTCTCGAGTCCCATCCCCTTTTTCATGTTAACCTACTTAAAGGATACAACGCTGCGTTTGCCTATCCGCGGTCTCTATGCTCGTGTACTCATTCGACCCAACGGCCATTGATCCTCTCAAACGTGACGAACCGACTGGAAATTGAATTTGCAAATTTTGCGAAATATATTGCAATCTTCGAGCAATCTTATTCCTGATTAAAACGCTCCACAAACGAATGAATTTGTGGACCATTAATAACATAAGATAAAACAAATACAAATTCATTTAGAATGACGATTAATTAGTCCACAAATAATACAAAAGACAATCGGAACAGCCTGACTATTAGGGTGTCTTTCTACAAAATAAGTTAATACCATTTATCCAGAAAACAAATAACATTCGACCTGACGCTGTCATGTAATGGGCATATAAAATAGATGTAGAACTACCTACTAGGTGATTGATCTCATTTCCTTTGTGTTCCATGGGCGAGGCATATAATGGCTAAAATACTTTGGCACTCGGCCAATTCAACTGCCATACAAGTATTAAAACAGATCGAGATTTATAAGATATCCGTATAAAAGTTTTGATAAAATTGTAATTGCTAATGCACCGTACGATACAAATAGAATTAATTAAGAAGTGCTTTCTGTTTCATATTAACAATTATTACAGACGAGGCTTGGCGTACTAAAATAGTATTACTAATACCAGGAAAATCATCAGAATCAACCTCTCCAGACTAAGTGATAAACCCATCCCAAATCTGTAAGGACTATGTCAAAACAATTACTTAAAAGGTTCTAACAACATAATCAGAGCGCGTGTGACATATTTGCTGATTGATATTCGCATTGGAACTTTAGACAGTGGTACGAGTTCTTTGATGGGCCGACTGACGTCCTTTATCGTACGACCCCGACCCATATCAACCTTGTCCCCTTCGCATGAATAAATACAAGCTCAATTTGTAGCCCGCGCGCCTAACCGAGGCATCGATACACCATCACCGGTCTTAAATGAACCCAACCAATCCGACCAGATCGTTAAACGTTAAGAATAAAGTCGAGAATTGTTTATCCGACAATGGAACGACGATTCACGATATTTTGGACAAATTATGTAAAACTTGATCGCATTCGATTGTTGCTTGCCCTTGTTTAGTTTTGTTTAATAAATCGTATGATGACGAAAAATTGGATAATATATGGTCATTTTCTTTAAATTGTTCAATTAATTATTTATAGGACCCATCTTTATATAAACGTCGAGCTTTAAAAGTAATTAGTATGATTTAAAATATGTCTATATAAGACGTATATATATATATCATTTTTTATTCAGGAACAGTATCCAAATTTGTATTTTTTGTTTAATTTACCAATAGGTATTATGAAAAATCGATGTACCCTATTTAAATATGTAATTAGCTAATAGAACTATTATTATTAACTACTTTTAAGAGTTCGACGTCATGTGTTACGGGAAGTGTATTAAAAGCCGTTATCGTTCCTTGGACGTCACATTTGTCTTCGAAGTTTCACCAAATTTGGTTAGGATGTTTAGTGGTGAACGAACAACAGACATACAGAATTACTTTCGCATATATTAAATTAGTATTGAAGTACAGACATTAATTGCTATGACTGGACTATTTAAACTAACACAATTCGCATCGTGGCTAAAAAAGTACCAACATAAGTTAATCATTTCCTTTTGCCTTCTAAACCTGAACGGTCTTACTACCTTACTAAACTATGTTTCGCAAAAGTATATTCTAACACTCATATATTTATCTCTTTCTATCACCATCGATTTACCATTCAAGGAAAGAAAATAGAGCATCATTATCATAAACAAAAAAAGAAGTCGGCAATCATAATTAAATTTTAAAATAAATGAACAATTTATTAAAAAAATATATTATTACCCATCAAGCACGGTTGAATGAAGAATAATTCATAGACAGATAATACTAAGCAGATATCAAATGGCGCGTCACCCTAATGGAGGGGGATTATCAAATTGAATATCAGGAACGAGTTATTTACATAATACATTTGTGACGTCGTTATTGATGAAGCTATTACGTAATAAATGAATTAAATTTAATTTGCAAATTTATTATGGATACACGCTTAGAATACATTGAAAATCGATCAATATCTTATTCAATTAGACGTTCGTGTGTACGTATTGCTTTTTTATGCTATACAATAATGCAAAATAGATGTTCGTATATATGTTTAAGGGAGGAAGGATAGTTAGTACATATCTATATATACTTTTTTAAGGAAGTTTACATTGTATGTTATACGATATCCGATCGCCATGGCTTTTGTGTGTAGATAAACTACAGGCAGGCGGTCTATAAAAATTTATAAGTACAAAATTATGAAAATTACCTTATTTTGTAAATGCTTTCTAATAATTATTATATGTCCCTTTGGGTGAAGACCTACATAAAGTAGGTACTTTAGTATAAGATATTGCCTTTATGTGACGCTGTAGAGGCCATTAGGGCCAACGGCAATATACGGTAAGGGAAAAAAGAGGTTCGACTTATGTTCAGTCATCATAACAATTACTTTTTCTAGTAAAAATCATCAGATGTATGAGTTGTACTTCATTTCTCGAATTAGTGTAATAAATCAGAATTGTTATCTATGTACAATTAAAACCACATCCCATTTAAATTACATTAATTACTTTTTTATCCGAGCGTACCTACATATATTATAATAACAGAATGTGATACAAGCATTAAATATTCTAAGCATATTTTAACACAGGTAACCCCGGAACTAAAGTTACAGAGCGACACTTAAAGAGTTACAACCTTAAACAAAAGTCTAACAGCCGTCACGCATTAAACTAAATCCCACTTTTATCGTCCATAAACATGTTTTTGCATAGCCGGTACAAAATTAACGATTCTTATCGGCGACCAACGACTGCATTTCCTATCAGAGCGAAATAGCCCCGACCGTAAAACTTAAAAGTATATGACTGGTCGCGTGTGAGTCCGCTATGTATTATTTGTACGGTAGGACCAAGTGAGTCACATCGGGAAACCCTTACGTGACTCATACTATACTTATATATGTATACTTTATTGATATACGTTATATCATATCGCTTATTCGATAAACATGCTATATTCAAATTAACTTTCGTCATTACGTAACAATTCGCGTTAACTACATTTACATAGCGTTGTCTATTCAACGTACGTCGCGACTATTGTGTTAAAGGTCGGGTCTATTTCGTCTCACGACAAACATTTTTGCATAAGAAACAGGTATTTTATCTTTTGAATATCGTCGGATAAAAACATTTAACATATCGTTTTATTAATGTCGTCGTGGAATTAAAAATTTAATCGATTAAACGTTTTGAAGCTGAGATGGCCCAATGGTTATAACGCGTGCATCTTAACCGATGATTGCGGGTTCAAACCCAGGCAAGCTTCACTATATATATGTGCTTAATTGTGTTTATAATTCATCTCGTGCTCGGCGGTGAAGGAAAACATCGTGAAGAAACCTGCATGCGTCTAATTTCATCGAAATTCTGCCACCAACCCGCATTGGAACAGCGTGGTGGAATACGTTCCAAACCCTCTCCTGAATGGAAGAGGAGGCCTTATCTCAGCAGTGGGAAATTTATAGGCTGTTACTTTACTAGACGTTTTGAATCTTGCAATAATTTGTTTCATAGTTGAATCAAATATCCGGTCGTAATAGGGGTTAATAAATCATATCGAAAAAAAAAACACTTATAATAAGAATGATAGCTTAATGTTTTATATATTTCTCATGAATATAATATATTAGGTACTCATCGAAACATGAAGACCCGACACATAAACATAGTAGAGAAAAAAATAAACTTTGTTTTGCTAAGTCTTTAAATAAACATCACGTAGCTTAACAGATCATGAGACCATTTTCCTGTTAAGTTTTTTTTTTAAAAAAAGGCGAAAAGCAATCATTTTGTAAAGACTTTATAGGAAACATTCTATATACCGTTAAAACGGCAACGACTACGGAATCTTGCAGTGGTTCTGTAACCCTTCAAAAACTAGAAAAAACTGGTATTTTCTGTTTTTTTTAATCCCTTCCTCGTGGGCCAAATAAAACATGCACGAAACGTTCAAGTATCTAACACTTTTCCAAATCGGCCCATGTTAAGCAATGTTTACACAGGTTTAACCTCATTACGTACATACGTCACTAATTTAAGACATTCGGAGACGCCATTACCTACGCTGTGATTATCAATTGTTTATCTTATCACGTCTGTTTTGCCACAAGCATTCGTTATTCTTATTTATAATAAACATCCGTAGACGCCAAAAAATAGTCACTGATTGTTATGATGAAACTTTAATGTTTTAGAAATAAATACTTCAAATATAGATTACTTTTCTAAGGTTTTTTCACCAGGGCCATCTGTGGTCAACGCCGACTGACAAGCACTGAGAAAAATATTGACTAAAATGTGCTACCAACCCTGGGAATTGCGAATTAATTACTTATTCACTCTACAGACTGTAACACGACTATACAAAGTAGTGCTCCTTAGAGATAGAAGTGATGAGTGGGTGATAGCTACTCAGACAGAGTTGCACAACGCACAAAATAAACCTAAATAAGGCATAATAGTTCAGATCAAGTTGCTTACGAGACAGGACGGGTTTCGCACGGGTGGACATAATTATTTTTTAAATATTTTTTCCGATATTTTTAACAAATGCCGTTCTATTTCAATTTATTTAAACTTTAATAAATTATATACCTAAACCTTCCCTATAAATCCCTCTATCTAATAGTGAAAACCTCATGAAAATCCGTAAAGTAGTTTTGGAGTTTATTGCGAACATATAGTCAGACATACGCGGCCGGGGGACTTTCTTTTATAATATGTATAGATAACGAACAATAGGGCTAGTGTGTCAGTCAACAGTGCGTCAACGCTGTCGTAACATCTCCTCAACAAATCCCCTTAAACGTTCCGTTGTCAATCAATACACAATCAATATGACACCACAAACAAGGCATACAATACGAAGGGGAAATAAATCCTGTTGTTAAGTTTACCCTATTTACCGATTATCGTGTTACAAAACGTCCCTACACGATATCCGCTTTATAAGGTTGCATTGTTGAATGGAATAAGGTAATAAGTCACTTTGTTCCTTCAAAAAAGCCTTCAATAATAATGCTAATGTTTGTCAATGTGAATTGCTGTGAAGGAGATACTACTGGCTTTTTATTCGTTATTTTTAGTAGTATCAACATTCCGAGTAGTTGGTTACATTACATTTAATTTAATATTATAACATGACGATTCTAAAGTGTACGATATAAAAAATGTTTTGTTGTATCACTACATAGTATAAAACAAAGTCGCTTACCGTTGTTTGTATATAGATATGTTTAAAATTACACAACGGATTTTGATGCGTTGTTTTTAATAGATAGAGAAGTTTTTTTATATATAATACATAGACAATATAGTTAATAAAGACTAATAATTTTAGAAGCATATGATGTAATATCGTAAATAAAAAAAATTGCAGTATATTAGTCGTTGTAGTATCAACATTGCACCAGTGCGAAGCCGGGTGGCTAGATAAGTAATAACTCTAAAATGATTATTTTCTTTTATTTTTTATTCTGAAGTTTGAAAGTTAATATGACTATTTCATATCGATATATATAATTTGTAATTAAACTGGCGTGTCCTCGATTATGTCAAATATCAAATAGCCAGTAATAACCGCAACAACACGGTTAATACGTATCTAATAAACACGTCAGTTATCGTAGTAGCGGGTGAATGGCCTGCAAGAGGCACACGAGCCGAGCAAGCTACCTGCTTGCACCGATTTGCTAATTATACTCTACGATATATATTTGATTTGAGAGTCGAGATGGCCCAATGGTTAGAACGCGTGCATCCTAACCGATGATTGCGGCTTCAAACCCAGGCAAGCACCGGTGATTCATGTGCTTAATTTGTCTTTATAATTCATCTCGTGCTCAGCGGTGAAGGAAAACATCGTGAGGAAACCTGCATGTGACAAGTTTCATAAAAATTCTGCCACGTGTGTATTCCACCAACCCGCATTGGAACAGCGTGGTGGAATATGTTCCAAACCTTCTCCTCAAAGGGAGAGGAGGCCATTAGCCCAGCTGTGGGAATTTACAGGCTGTTGTTGTTGTTGATATATATTTGAAATAAAACAAAACATTCACATATATATCTACGAGCTATTTGCAATTGTCGATCGAAATTCAAACCTATTAAAAGAACTATAGTCCTCTATGACAAATACTGGTTTTAAAAAACGTTCACAATTAAATACCCAAGGTATATGTTGTAGTTTTTTCAACACGTCTGCATTGACATGTGTAGTGTGTAAACAAGTCATCTTAGGTCCGAAATTAAAATTAATTAATAAGAAAACCGTACCGAGAACGACACACGAAATGTTGTCTAGTCAGGTTCAGGTCTTCAGCGAGCACCTGCCACCTGCCTCTCGTCGGAACGGTGGCCGGTATCGAGGTCTGAACGCATGTCCACATTGTACAGTCGGGGTAAGAAAACATTCGTCACCTTAAGATCTATTTTCGTGTGCTCAGTTTACTAATCTGCTTTACCGATCGATAATGATTTGATGTTCAGATTCAAAAGGTACTAAGACTTTGCGAATTGATAAAGGTTTTCTCACTGTGACTGTACAACGTAAACACATCGTTAGATAGCCTTGACTCGATCCTCTTAGCGACGTCTGTGGGAACGAATCGAGAGCACACGTTTCGTTTTGTTCCCTACGTCTGCAGGCCATGTGAGCACGAAGCATCCGGCAGACTCGCATTGTAGCTTGACATTACATTGACTGTTTATTTGTCAGTCTTTGTTATGAGATACATGATTAATGGCGGCTACACACGCAGACGAACAAGATGTACGGCATTAGACTAATATTATTTTGTATTTAACAGCTTTAATTCGAGTCAATAAATCTTTTAAATTGTTACTTATCTTCATGTGTTTAGTATGTATGTTATTATGCATGAGTCAATCTTGTATCTGAATCCCAAACTCGTTCCAACCGATTGAACTGAAATTTTGCATAAAATTTTGGTTGTGATATGAGAGAGTCTGCTTTTTATACATTCTGTATAATTTACACAAACCGTCTCGCGGTTACGAATACAATTTATTGCTTATCGTAAGCATCGTTATCTCACAGCTGTGTTATAAAGACGCAAACATGTCATGTATCAATGCGATGATCATTATTGCAACCTTGCAATTATAAATATACTTATATAGATTATTTAATTATTAAAATAAATATCACAGCATCATAGAAGATCAATACATGTAACACAAACTGTCAACTCATTAAAACAAGTCTATAGAGTAATAAAAATGGCGTAGTCGTCTCGATTGGTCAATATGTGTGGTATATAGAAATAAAAACGCATATTTCGATAATGAGAATGTGTCGAAGCTAATAATAGAGATCTATATATCTATACTTATATTATAAATACGAATCCTATCCTAATCCTATCCTATCTCCAGCGATAAAAAAAGGCTACTATTTTACTAAAAACATACAACCGCATCCCAAACAACGCAAAGGTCAAAAACTAGTATAAAAAGGGAAACAACAAGACCACAAGTCATGATGAAATATACTTTTATTAAGCTTCATAATAATTAGGTAACATTAAAATAACTTTTTTAATTATAATGTTCCAAACATATAAATTATTAAACGTACCAACAAACATTCGTTACACGCTATATAAAGGCAATTTAGATTTAATCAGTTTGGCGTTATCCGTTCAATCGCGATTAACTAAAACCAAAACGCTACCGCAAATCTACTCGCTTGTCGATTAGTTTGTCAACCATGAACAATAAATTACATATTAATTCATTATTGCATTTGCATTTGACTGACTTTTCTGACTAGTCTTGTACGACACAACTTAGGTGTAGCATCGGCAAAATTCGTAAAACCGATCACATCCTAAGTAGTGAATATGATCTATATACAAACGTAATAACTTGTAATATCATATGACCTCATATAATCGTTAATTTTACACAACGATTTACATGCAATTGCTTTCTCGGGTTGAACTGACGCGAGAATGTATAGCGACGAATAGCGTAGAAAGGCGCAATAGGGAGCTATTTCTATTGGTTGTATAAATCGGCAGTAATCGGTTTTATTGAATTTGCCGATACTACATCTAAGTTGTGTCATACTATATCCAGTTAATAAAACCACAGATCCTCAAAATCGTGGCAACCGTCGAACAAAAACAAGTTATTTTGTTTGATCCGTTAAAAAATTCTCAGTAGCAGACCGGAGTCTAGTAATTGGTGTGTTTACAGTACCGTGATCGGCAAGCGCTTAAAGCGCTTGATCCTGAGCCTGAACTAATTCCAGTCGTGTCGGTTCTGCCATCACATCGGCTTATTAGAGCGAGAGAACAGAGTGCACCTGTATCACAAACACTTATACTTGAGAATGGTCACTGTGGCTGCATTTTTGATACTGACCACAATAATACGTAACAAGTTTAAGTATTTGACAAAATTGAGTTTCATTTGTCTGAGAGTTATTTTTAGGCATTCGCTTCATGCGATAGAAAGATGTACCCTTGTTGTGTTATCCTCTATATTTTGTCAGTAATAATTTTAACAGTACAAAAGCAACGCGAATGGGATTCACAATCCACCGGTCTATTTTCCAGTGTTTATTGTGTGTCTTGTAAATATTTTTGTAACTACTAGTACAATTTTTAGGGTGTACAAAACTGTAGTACATTTTGATCTAAGTATATCGTTTAGCCAGTGTTTGCAGTGTAAATGAAAAAAAAAATTACATTCCATTAGAAGTAGAAGAACACTGATGATCTCATCAGTAGTCGCATACTGAGACAAACAGATATTGGGAAACGATTTCTTTTCATACTTTATAGTGAAATTGTACTAAACATAATACCTACTTAATGAACAAACATACTTAAACAAACCAAAATCGAAATGGCATCATTAATCGTCAATCTGATATTTTAGCGTCCGTATCTAAACTTAATATAAATTAACACGAAGGAAAAAGACAAAATTCTTATAAATTTAAGTTTATTTGTAAAAACGAGTTCAAAGTTTGCAGAAACAATTCACTCAACGAAAACCAAAACGCAACACAGTCATTACATTAATTAAAAGTCTATCGTTATTCATGTAGCTTGCAACTCGAGAGATAACACTAAATCGATCTGTAATCAATGACTGAGAAAAATCGCATACAAGATAAAAAGAATCATATCAATATGTAATAGAGATACATATAATTTGTTCGATTTCATTTAACAATTAATCGAATTAAATCAACATATTTATTATTTAAGATTATAGTTTAGAATAGACGTAAGTAACATTCATATGTTTTCGTTTTTTTATATTAACGTAGACATTTTATAAACCAGTAAAGTAACTGCCTGTACATTTCCCACTGCTGAGATAAGACCTCCTCTTCCATTAAGAAGAGGGTTCGGAACATATTCCACCACGCTGTTCCAATACGAGTTGGTGGAATGCACATGTGAGAGCATTTCGATTAAATTAGATACATGCAGGTTTCCTCGCGATGTTTTCCTTTACTGCCGAGCACGAGATAAATTATAAACACAAATTATGCACATATATAGATAGTGGTGCTTGCCTGGGTTTGATCTGCAATCATCGGTTAAGATGCACGCGTTCTAACCACTGGGCCATCTCAGCTCAGACATTTTATATCAACAGGCAAACACAGTCGATCCGTGCGCTTTCTTAGGTAACTCACAGTTAATGTTTTAAAAATAAGACAGAGACAAATATCTATACTCATCTGTATTAATATTATAAATGCGAAAGTATCTGTGTATCTGTTACTCTGTGGCGACCAAACCTCTGGATCGGTATTCGGTATAAAGCAAGCTTGAAGTCCAAGTAAGGAAACTATACTTACTTTTTATATCTAACATTTGACAAGCAACCCTTAAAACGAAGGGAAACCGAAATAACAAATAACATACACAGTACAATTCGAAAGAATCTACTTTCAGAACCGGTGGTAGCTTCACTTAATATAGTTGTTAAGTGATGATTCAAATGTCCTTGAATAAAGTATATTTTGATTCGATAACAATACGATTGATAAAAATTAAGAGACCATAAATAAATGAATGAAATAGCAGGGTCAGTAAAGAAATTATTTTAGTAATTTATCTCATAGCAGGTCTTGTATACAATACACATATAGAAAATGGTAATAAAATTACAAAACGCGTTTTAATAATGACCACAGGCTCGAGGTACAGGCGTAACGAAATACTCGTATCGTATATTTGTTAAACTACTCGGGTCCCAGTCTCCACCCAGCGTGGGCAGTGTGCCTCATTATGTGAGGCAATAAAAAAAATATGTTCGACTGTCTTACGTAACTTGTATTATTTCCGTGTCTGAGCACCGACTGAGGTCAACGCGCATATGATCTTATTACAACACTAATCTTTTATTTTGAACGATTAAACACTGTTGATCATAAATAAAACTATAATAAAACATGTATGACTCTGTTTTATGAGTTATTCGAAACTTGAATTCTATATGTATTCTAATGTTGTTCTTAAAAAAAACTAGATTATTATTGTCATTATATAAAACCAAATTGAGTTTAAGCTTTGTACTCATAGTAGCTATTAGCTAGGGGCCTGATAATGTATCAATGTAGAAATAATGACTAGGCATACAATGTATGCCGTGATAATTCCCCCTGTTCTCTAATAAAACAAAAATGTAATACAAAGTAATAATAACCAATACAATTATTAAATACTTATTATATGACCAAAAACAAATAAGTGTTTGTTACTGATGTGAATGTCTCATTAGTTGAGTGGCTAACATGTCAGAGAGCAAATCGCAAGGTCAAACCAAGGATCCAAATCAACCTAGATTTAGCCTTACAGCAATGGTACAATTATGTGGCACGAAATGAACGTCAAGTTGTTCCCACAGCTTAGCTTTCTCCGCTCGTCGGTTTACCGTCTTATCAGAGTACGGAAGTACTATTTAAACCCTATAGGTTTGACTAGAATTCAACCCAAAGAATATTCAATCATAACAGACGTCAACAAAAGTCTTCATTTTATACTTTAAAAAACGTATTCGCGGATTCAGTTGCTATCACAATCTTGATTCAAATCAAATCAAAATAAACTTTAATGGAGTAGGCTTTTGTGAAGTTACTGCCGGTTCGGAAAGTAAATTCTACCGAGAAGAATGGGCAAGATACTCAGTAGTTACTCTTTTAATACAGTCATGTTAGTTAAATACAACTACAATATATGTATGTAATATATCGTGCCTGGAAGTCAACAGGTATTAACTCCACGCTTTTTATCATCTATAATATTGAAACTCCATCTGACCTCTAATAATAATATATTAACGTATATTAACAAATAAATAAACATGAAATTTGTGTTAGATATTTCAAAAGTAATATATTTTTAGACCAAATTATAAAAGATCTCGTAAAAAAAAATTAAAAGTACAACGAATATTTAAGACCTTGAAAGTACTCGGTATATTTATAACCGTTCACAATTGCGTCGTTGACCTTGGGCACAATTTTATTATATATTATAAATTTTATAAGCAAACTAGATACGTATTTTATTGGTTTCAAATGGTTTATTGTTTTATAACTCGATACAATGTCCTTGATAATAATCAACGGTACAAGTATCGCATAATAATACGTACCGGGTGTAATCTACATACATATTATTATGCTATGCATATGCAAAAGTTATCTGTCTGACCGTCTGTCTGTTACGCTTTTATGGCTAAATTACTGAATCGAATTTGATTAAATTCTTATATGATTCTTTCTTTCTTTGGTTGACGGACGAGCACATGGGCCACCTGATGATAAGTGGTCACCATCACCCATAGACAATGACGCTGTAAGAAATATTAACTATTCCTTACATCGTCAATGTGCCACCAACCTTGGGAACTAAGATGTTACGTCCCTTGTGCCTGTATTTACACTGGCTGACTCACGCTTCAAACCGTAACAACAATACTGAGTACTGCTTTTTTGACAGTAGAATAAGTGATGAGTGGGTGGTACCTACCTAGATGGGCTTGCACAAAGCCCTACCAAGTAATGATGATAATGCAAACTTGAGTCCTAAGTTAGATCATAGAATACTCTTTAGGTATAAAGAGTATCCTGTGACCGATCTACGATCAAACTCGGGCGAGGAATAGTCCTCTATATATACTACTAATCGAGATATAATATTAACATCGTTTACATTTAAAATATATAAGAATGTTCCGTCTTCATACCGTACGTCTTTACTGGAACAACGTAGATGTGTCTGTAATAAAATTCCTCAATTCTTTGTCGAATAAAACATTATACTTTCATGTTAAAAAAAATTAGACCATGAGCTTATAAATTAATACAGAATCATAAATTATGTAATTGATAAAAATCTACATAATAAATATTAATGAGGTTAATTTCGTCCAACAATTACATCTCCATAAACCTCTCATATATTCCTAAAAGATGTTATTCTTAACAGCAGCGAACGATATGTTAATTAATGAGAATAAGTAAGTACAGTACAAACAGATGTTCTATTCGCTAGACCATATCTGCTATCTTTATAATAAATATTTTAAAAATAAATCTGACCCAAATTGTAAAACACCTAATTTAAATTAACAACAGAAGCATCACATCTATAGGCTATCCAATACAATCCAATCTAAGACGACGTACCTATATGTTTTTTTTTTATGATATAGTTTGGCGGACGAACATATGGGCTAATGATAAGTGGTGACCATCACCCATAGACAATGACGCTGTAAGAAATATTACAATTCCTTACATCGTCAATGTGCCACCAACCTTGGGAACTAAGATGTCATGTCCCTTGTGCCTGTAGTTACACTGGCTCACTCACCCTTCAAACCCGAACACAACAATACTGAGTACTGTTATTTGGCGGTAGAATGACTGATGAGTGGGTGGTACCTACACAGACGGGCTTGCTAAAATAAATTATGAATGTCAAAGATTAGTCAAGCTCTTGACCAATGATATAGCGTCAATTCGATATCAATTCTTTGTCAAATAAAATATTATAATTTCATGTAAAATAAAATAAATATTTAGATTATGTCCTCTCGTGTTTGGAATAGACTATATATACAACACTACGTACACACAGACATTGCTATAGATGATCAGAAAAATCAACCAAAGCATCAAAGTCTCTATCAAAATAGTCAGCATCAATTTGAGAGTTCGTATTTCCAAAGCCGCAATGAAACGTTTATGTAATAGCACAACACACTATACAATCATGGCATATTAAAAGGTTAAAGGTAAAAAGAAGAACAACATTATTTGAACAAAGTGTTCTGAATTTAATTGGACTTTGTTTTTTCATTATATTGCATTTCACAATGGCCATTCATCAAGAGCGAAGACCGTAAATCTCAAATTAGGAACATTGTAAAGTTTTATCGACTTCTAACGACCGCAGGTAAAGCTCGAATTTCTTAAAGAAAATACAATAGGCGACGAAAAAATGTGTACATTACTTACGTAAAATTTCTTTGTTGGGATTTTTGCACTCGTTCCCTTTATTTTATACTTTATCTCGACTTTGTGACAATCCACGTGATTTGTAACATCGCCATACCATAAATTCAGATAGTGACGTAACCAAACCGTTACGTTTAAAAAAAATATCGGACAATACCGTTAGCATACTCAGGCCCATATATCACGCAGATACTAATACTTCAACGTAATAAAGAACAAATGCAAGAGTGCGCTCTAGACAAAGTATAAAGAAATCACAATTGGCTATTTTGCGCAAAAACAAAGACATTTGAAAATGTTCACACGGCGGGCGGTGAGCGGCGACAAACGCGATGAAATTACGAACGAGACCCATTGTGAGTTTTGTAAAGAAAGTCGGAACGAATTGTAAATCGGATCAGAACGCCTGGTGACGCCCATCGAATACGTCGAAACAATTGATGCCCCGTGTGGTTTCTGAATACCGAACCTCACGATTGTACGACGTTACAAAAGATGCCAAAACTCCATAGAGTTTAATATATCCCAAAATTTAAAAGAAGCGACCTCGGCTTATTATTCCGACTATAAATCAATTGGGCAGTGGAAGCAAATAAGATAAAAGATAACTTAAAGGAATTCCTTGCTGTAGAACAGCTGTGCGGCGAACGACGGAGAAAAACTCACGTTTAAAGTATAATAAAACTATGTAACTGAATAGATATTTATTTTCCTATTGTACATCAGAATTTAGACAATGTATTATTGAATGTATCTATTATATTCTGAAAGACAATCCTTAAGGCAAATGCAGTCCTATCCTTTTATGGTACTTATAAAAATGCGAAAAGTATATTCGTTCAATATTAAGAACTAATCTTAATTCTCAGACAAATAAAAAGCACTCAAATCTATTCGAGACGAGTCCGTAATTCAAACGTTCTACTTAAAGAAATATTCTCCCAAATACCTAGTCCAATTTACATTTAGATTTAAGGCATTATATAGCGCCCAAGATGCGCGAGTAACAGTATTGTTCGACAAAGCATTGTGCTGCCAATGACAGATAAGAGAAATGTAATGAGCTCGGCGACCTACAATGGAATCTCGCTAGAATGCCCCATGCGAGACTTCGTACATAAATTTAAATAAAACGATAATACCACCCATTACTATAAATCCAAACATTATCATTCAACAATGTGAATATAATCACGCGAATTAAATCTAATTTAACATACAAGTAGACAAAATAAACGTAAGCACATCAAATAGTGGGAGGATAATCTTTTTCAAATGAGCACGTTCCTGTTACGGTCGGTTGACCGTTTGTATAAAACGTTGTACTCTTATATTTAACAAAACGAAAATCATTTCGAATACACTCGTTTCTCGATTCAATCGCGAATAAAGTCGCCATCATAGCATGAGTCTGTACATCTCGAACAAAAAAAAACCAAAGTGATAATCATTACAATTTAAAAGCGTGAACGTTTGATATAATCATTTTTTCATGATAATTATCATTTTTATTGAATCGAACATATTTTTTATTTATTTAATCGCTTTATTATATAACATAAAACGTTATCGGAGTAAATCTTAACGTTCATTATAGTTTTAGATAAGAGTATTACAGTTAAAAATTACATCTCTTGTCACTTGCGCCAGTACCTACGTCCGCACAGCTGCCCGACTGGTTTGTCCACTTGTGCCGGATTGATTTAACGTAAACGCACGATCTCAACCTCTTTCGTCTGTATGCTCTCCTGGTACTTCATTATCGATTTATAAATCATCAATATCATCTAATCATTTTATTGAAAATTAATTGATTAATTTATATTCCATCATTTCTTTTATTATAATCTGATTCAAGTATATGTTATAATCGTATTATGGAGATCAGTAATTAATAAACTTGGGTTTCTAAAATTCCTAAATACTTGTTTTCAAGTTTTAAGATATTTTGTGACATTTATTAATTATAATTTGTATTGATTAAAATCTTGATTCTAGGTTTGATATTATGTATTATGGTACTAAAAAAAGTAATTAATTTATTAGTTGATTAGTCTGTGTTTAATTTGCTTAAGATAAAACTAGTACTCTTAACAGAACATTCTCTTTTATAACCTGGGTTTATCATGGAATTCATTTAAACTATTAACATGAGATTGTATTAAAGGATTTATCTTAAACAGTATTTGATAGGTTTGACAACATTTTACCAAGTACAGCAAACTAGTGTTGTTACTTTTATGTATTGCAACAGGGAGTACAACAATAATTTTCATTGTAAATAGTGTTTTATATAATTTTAAGCTTTTGTTGTTTATTCATGAATCTTTTTTATGAATAATTGTTTTATCATCATGCTCATGAGGTTGATTTAAGTAATATGAAGAAGGCTTTTATATAAAGACTTTTATATGCTAAAAGTTATATCACTTATATTAATAAAATAACATAATGTCATTATTATATAATTGGATCTATTGCATTATGTAATTAATGTCAGAGGACGGTATTATGTAATTACTGCATTTGATTAGATGATTAATTCAATAATTATGACACTAATGTAACATTTAATAGTAGATAAATAGATAATAATCTATTAAATATTTATTAATATGTAAAAAGTACAGATTTTGAACTTCAGACTCTTGGATATTATTTTCATTTCATACATGCAATATTATAAATTAGATATATTGCAAAATGCAATTGCTAACAACTGTGTATTGCTATTAAAAATTATTTTTTAGGAACTTTTTATGTACTTGAACATTTTTTTTATTGAAAAATACATATTTTGTTATTATTTATGCCTATGATTTATTTGATTAATCACGATAATGTTTAAATTTATTACAAATAACATTGTGCTTTTTAACAAGTAAATAGTATAATTCAAAGTTTCCTGTGAAAAGATGAATATCATTAAAAATATTGCAAGATACATACCTAATATAGAGAACTGATGAACCATTCACAATTCTTCTCCAACCAAGGGGCACAGTTATTGTTTGTGGAAATTCACTATGCACATTCCTCACGTCAGGCGTCTCTGATGACTGAGGAAGCACAGACGATGGCAGCACTGCCAGCACCACACCGTCAGCTGTCCGGACAAGCTGTGGTGCACTACCACCATCTCCTTCACTAACTATCGACCTACTCACACCTATTTGCTGATTCAGTATATTTATACTCTGATTAACAATAGACTGATGTGACACACTTTGTTCTAACAACTGGTAGTTCACAAAACTCTTCCCCACAGATAGCTCTCGCTCACCGGTGTTCATTCCATCGTTATCACTTTGCACCACACCATTATCATTGAACTGGCTCTGACCATGCACTCCCACTGGTAACATAGGTGGCATATTATCACTCACAGGACCACATCTTGTCTGGTATGCACTTAACTCTCCTATCTGCAACGGTAACCTAACATTGTATGAATCTAAGTTACTCCAGTCGGAATTCTCACAGTCCGTCTTCACAGCTGCACTGCTCGGCCTGTCGTTAGCCTTATTATCATCATTTCTCATACAATTCTCCTTCATATACGATTGTGTAGCAGTGAAATATTCGTCCCGGTGTGCTGTGATGTTCTCTGGTGACTCGAAAGAATTTATTTTGGCTTCAGAATCATTAAAGGGCTTATAGTAAACTGTACCAGGTGTGCTTCCTTGATCGTTTTGTTCAATTTGCTGTCGATAGAGTGTGTTCCTGGGCAGCGCGAGATGCTGGGACACGTTGTCGTGGAGGTAGAGCGTGTCAAGCGGGGGATGGGTCTGCGGCGGCGGGTCTGGGCCCGCGGCGGCCGCCTCTAGCTGGCGCGCCTCCGCCACGTACACCAGCACGCGCGGCGCGCCAGCCACGCCCGCTCGCGGCGCGGCCACACTCGCCGGCTTGCCGGACATCTCGTACACACATCACACGCCACATAAGCCACCCGATTACTAGCTGAACGCGACCAACCGATAATCTGCCGATGTACCAGCAGACGAAAAGTGATCCCACCTTGCATCGCTTTCCACCCTCCGATCATCGCTCGATGCCCTCACTTTGTTCCAGAACCACTGCACCATCCTCGATTATTCGTTTCTTGTGCATTAATGTCATCAATCTTATCTTAATTGTTTTATGGCGGGCAAAACAAACAGGGTCTAATAGTTTTATGGCGGAGCCTTTTTCGGCCCCATTGTATAAAAAAATAGGTCATAAAACGTTTATAAATCACTTTTCACTACTGTATTTTAAATCATTTAGAATCCATATTGACACTTGCAAATGTAAAAAGGTCACAAAATGAAAAATATTTTCTTCATCTTTAATGTAAGACAAGTTCCACGAACTTTATAATATTCTTTTTGTCTGTCGTTTTTAATACTATAACACAAATTATTGTTTTTCATTAACACTAAAAACACAAAAAAAAATCTGGGATTCGCAATGCGATGCCATCAAAGTGAAACACTATGAAGAACAACGAATGAAATCACCCCAGCTATGATATACGACTAACAGTTAAAGGTAGTTAAAACTATTTCTTCTGAATGTTCCTCTATAAGCTTTACGATCAGTTGGGTTATAATAAAGTTATGGCTACCTAGTACAGATAAAATAACCAATAAAATCCTGTAAATATTGTTGCTGTCCTACATCTGATTGGTTAAATTTACTGTTTCTACTTTAAGTACTGGCTATAATGAAACTACATCGGGAGAGACAGGGATAAAAAACAAAAAAGTGTTTTGCTTCTTTAAGACGGCAACAACGCGAACTAAAATGCATTTGAACTGCTTTATCGACATTAAAGCTTGGAATACAATATTTATTTGTTTTTTTCGGTAGCTTGTGTGGTATCTGAAAATTGTCATTTATACTTTTATTAAAATGACTACACATGAAAAATAATAGATTTGTTTACGTAGACGCAAGTCCAAATTTGAACAAATAAAATAATCAGCACTGGTAACAAAATATAAGAACTGTACTTAAATCTCAAATACATACATGGATGAAAAGACATTACATTATTTTAATATTTGATAGAATTAATAAATCATTCAATATTAAATATATTGCAACAATAATCATATTATGTTCTGCATTTTTCCATTTTTTACAAAGAGGTTATTGTAAAGAAGTAATAGTTATTGCAAAGGTATTGATGAATATTATGTCATTTTTGACTGATACTTTATAATTATTACTATGCAAAATAAAAAAAGAGAGATTTAAGCAAGTACTTGCATGAATTTGACACTCAAATATAAGACAAGCTTTACTTAATAATACTACAACAGCTTCCTACTGATTCTTAAATAAATTGTTTGCCTAATGAAGTTATGTAAATAAACGAAAATAATTATTTTAGGTCCACGTCTATTTTGTTTTGATAAATTTATGATTATCTTACATAACGTGTAATGGTCCAGTTGTGAGAGTGACCAAAATCTGTTCAGTGTATCTTTGTTTACATGTATTTAGTGAATAATGACTATCCAATGGCAATACTGTTAGAAGTGTCAATTATAAACCTCAAACATGAATTTAAACTTCAAAGCAGAATGTGTGTGAATGTTGTTCTTGAGAGTGCCAAATTTGTTTTTTAGGTTATAACTTCTTGTTTCGAAGTGAATACATTAATACTATTTTAATAATTATCTTTTTAAGTTAATATATCTTACAATGAAACGCAAAGTTAAAGATTTAGACGATGAGGAAAGCAGGTAATGTGATGTTTTGTTTTTTCTCTATTGTTGTCATGAAATAATTACTGAATTTTGGTGTTATTGACGTACATTAATATTCTATTATTAATAAATTTCAGGTTGTCATCGTTGTTGTTTAATAAATCAAAAAAATTCGTTGACAATCTCTCGACAACGGTGAAAACTGAAAAGGATTTGGATTTGAAACCCGCGTGGATTGACGACGATGATGATCAGTTCGGTGTTGATATTATACCTGGGACGAAGAGCAAAGCTCTTTATGTTGAGAAACTTAAAACAAAATACGAAACTTTGATAGGAACTCCAAGTTGGGCTAAAGTACCAAAGCCATCTAGTGAAAAGGAAAAGTCAGAAGAGGTACTTCGCACTGTAGGCCACTTGGAAAAACCTAAAACAAAAGGCCTTCGAAAAGACAATCTAGAATTCAAAACATTTCCAAAAGTTAATTCAGAAACTGGTAATGAAGGTCCCCGAATTTCTACTGTTGTTTTTCATCCTAAGATCAGTGTTGTACTCGTAGGTGGGCAATCTGGTATTGTTTCACTCTTCTCTATTGGGGGTGATGTCAATAACAAACTTCATAGCTTTAATTTAAACAAATGGAAGGTTACACATGCTCAGTTTACACCTGATGGCTCGGAAGCATTTATTTCATCAAAATTGCAACACAACTACTGTGTTTACAATCTCGTTAAAGCTGAACCAAACTTAGTTCAGTTACCTAAAGTAGTTAGGAAGCCCAAATTATTTAAATTGTCTCCAGATGGAAAATATATAGCTGTTAGTGATGGTTTGGATGAAGTATTTTTAATTTGTGCAAAGTCTAAAGAACTGTTGAGATCATTGAAACACAATATGATTGTTGAATCATTGACATTTAGCCATCATTCTGAATTACTTTGTTGTTATGGTATAGAAGGAGAAATAACAGTGTGGGATCTATCAATATATAGGTCAGTTCAGAAGTTCTATGACAATGGCTGTGTCACAGCATCTCGTATTACAATGAGCGACTGTGGGCAGCTTTTAGCTACTGGAAGCGGTGAAGGTATTGTTAATATATATGAAACAAAAAATCTAACAACAAGAGAACCGTTGCCGATTAAAACAATTTCAAATCTGACCACTAAAATAACAAATCTTAGTTTCAATCCTACATCAGAGATCTTATCAATGTCATCAGGCTACCTTCCAAATGCAGTGAAGCTTGTACACATACCTTCATATCATGTATTCCAAAATTTCCCAAAACAAAATTTGCAACATGTCGAGGCAGTTAGCTTTTCACCTCACAGTGGTTACATGGCTCTTGGAAACAATAAGAGTTGTGCCTATTTGTACAGATTGAAATATTATAAGAATTATTAGAATATATTTTCTGAATTTGTAAACAGCATATGTGTTCTGAGTGTAATCACCACAGATCCTTGATTCTTTGTGTGCTACATTAATATGGATGTAATGAGGGTTGCCTGTTAGTAAATTGCAAGGAAGAAATTAATATTGCAATTTTTATGCACTGTTTCAAGTTTATCTGTAGCTGCAGACACAAAGATCTATAGTGATCATGTCACTTATGTTTCATGTACATTCTGCAAACAGAAATTATTTCATATTGTTATGTTGCTTTGGTTAATTTCTTATTGTCAACATAACATTTAAGGATATTTTTAAAAAACTAGACTATTAATTCTGAGATAACATTGATTTTATACTAAGGTAAATAAACAAATGAAAGCCAGAAATGATTTTTATTTAACTGGGATTGCAACTGGTAAATTAATATGGGGCCCAATATGTTCCAATTGGTTGAGGTGTTGGCTTGTTACAAAACTTTTTTCTATGGAATATTATTGGAACTAAAATATTAACGGAATTAGCAGAATAACATCCTAAATATTTTTATACCTAGATCAATAATAATAATAATAATAAATTATGAGATATAGTTTTATTTTACAGATTTGATTTTTAGTGTTGTCAGTATCAGGTTTAACCATTTCATCTCTCTCTCTCCACTGAGAACTAAAAGATGTAGAGGACAAACTTTTTGTACTGTATTAATGACACATTTTTAGAAGACAAGTATTAAACTAGAGTAAATATGGTGCTGGATAGAATATGCATCTAAATCATTCTTCCCTTTATAGATAAAGAAAATATTTATATCATAATTTTTTTATTTAGTGTTTGTAAAATTATGTTATTCAAGAAATTTGTAGATTTGTGCAAATATTATGATTGTTGTAGTAATTTTATTTAGTCAAATGTTCTCCTTAGTAATGTAAATAAAAAGAACGCCATCCACAAGATATTTTGTTATCTCAGCAGATGTGTAGACAGTACACTGTGAGCAAAGTGTACAAGTTACAAATCGTAACACACAAGTTTCCATTAACACCGAAAGATGGCGTTACGTGACACTTAATTTTAAAAATTTAAAGTACTTTATTTTAAATTGAATGTAATAATTGGGTATAATTCGATTTTTTTACGTTTAAAGTAACAAAGTATTATTGGAATAGTGTTGTTGATTAATTAGACTCAAAAACGACGAATATCCATATAATTTCAGATATAAGTTATTAAAATTTGTATTCATTTAAATTATTACAATATTTTATACACAATCCACTTATATCGTTAATTTGATTATATTTTCCTTAAAATTCCAATGACCTTCTTTCTAAAGACGATGTCAGCTTAGATCACCCCAATTTGCGCTGTTGCCTCAGGCGTCATAAAACATAAAAATAGGTATTAAGTTTCGGACTGTCAGTCAACTGTCAAGTCAAGTGTTTTCCGTTGGAAGTCGGAAGCAAATAGTATAATTATTTTAAAAACAACAGGACCAGGAAAGAAGCTTGTAATTTATAGATTCTAGTCAAGTAGTCAAGGAAAAAAATCTTTGAGTAGGTATCAAAATAAAATAGTTTTGGTTAGTAAACAAACTAATAACCTAAAAGAAATAATTTAAACACTAAACAATTTTAAATATAATAAAAAAAAAATAATAGATTACGGCGAGATTTGCTTCTGAACTCTCAACAATAAGTTGCGAGAAAACTGGTATCTTAAAATGGAAGTGAAATATTACAAATATTTGAAACAATGTTCTGATGCGAAGACTGCTTTGTTGTGAGTGTTTCATAATTAATAAATTTCTTTGGTATTGTTTTGATCATAATAATACTTACTATGTTCGCTTTTTCAAGAGTAGAGTTTTGCTATAAATCTCAAAATTATTATAATATAAGTGAAGGATAATCGTATTTGGTTGTTGTTGTAGCATGAGGTGTCATTCACCCCAAAACTTTAAAACATACGTATCATGTTCTGTATCATGTTATCAGTTTTTATATTCGATGGTGACCGGAAGGTGGGGCAAATTGAAGTAGAAGACCGGATCATAGACGAGTTAAAGCTTGTATCTCAATGTCAAACCTTGTCAGGCCTATTAATTTCGAAGCTTTTCAACTTGATCTTCAAAACAGATTCAAATGCCTGACACAAAGAAGATGGAAGATGTCTTTACGTCTAAGTCCTTAAAGGACCTCTGTAAAAATTGAATCAAAAAGATCTCTGAATTGAACTGTACTTTCGTGTTTATAAAGTTCATGAATGGTGACCACGAAATAGAAAACGTCTACATGGCCGACGATCTGATGAGGGTCGCGGGAATCCACTGCAAGCGATTAGCGCAAGACTGGCTTCTAGAACTTGCTATTCTGATGATGTTTCAAGGTGAAAATAAAATGAAAATGCTGTCGAAGGCATAGAGTTACTTATCATCTTTACAAAGGAAAGAGCAAGGAAGTCAGAAAGGGCTTAATCGTCACAAATGAGAGTAGCAATGAGAGCAGCAGTGAGAGTAGTACTCCACGTGAGTTTACACCAGCCGTCACCATCTCTGTTCAGAGAAGAAAAATAAAATTTCCAAAATCAGCTTTAGTGAAAGAGCACGTGTTTCTAGAGAAAGGCGCACCAATCTCTCGTCAATTCTGTCACTGCACTGTGGCCTTAACAGTGACGTTTTTGAAGGCTCTAAAGGCAAGGTCATATTCCTTTCTGAAAGCGCTTGTAACAGTACGATATGCTGGTGCGTTGGACGTGCTTAAAAAGTCGGTCGGTTTACCGCTAAGGGACCTTTACAGGCACACCCTCAGAAATTGATGGGCACCTGTTCAGGTGTATGTCCTGAGCATGGAGCCACAAAACAGAAATGTTTTTATTTTTGATGTAAGCGAAGATGAAATGCCATGTTTGGTTAACATATTTTGTTTAAAGTTTTTCCGGCAACAATTACCGATTAAAATAAAGACATAAATGTAACTCAAAAAAGGCGCTTCACCTAAATCCATGGCCTAAGTTATAAGACTACCAACTTTGGTAGAAGCAAGAATGGATTAAGCAAGATAGAAATAGAATAGAAGAATTTATTTTTAACAATCTAACATGTGGCAACATTTTCCGCCACTTATGAATACATCCACCTTAAATTTTCAAAAAATGTACCTAACATTTCAAAATTAAGTCTCGAAATTATAGTTAATTATTTATCAATTCTGTAAACTGCGCTTTGGTAGGTTAAAAACTTGTTTCCCGCATATTAATCGTTACATATACATAGGTAATCATTTCACCTATAAATGATAATAGCTTAAAACCTGTAATGTATGACATCGGACACTTAGTTTTTTTTTATATGTGAACCCAGGAAGTCCGTCAAGGTCACGGTCGAATATTCCGAAACATTAGTATTATAATTGCAATAAACGAATCTCTTGAATATTAGCACTTCCTGTTTATATACAATTTGTTTACAACTTATTTTATTTAAATAATTTTATATATTCAATTGTTAGATATGAGTTTCGGAGACGAATATATAAGCGCTAATAATGCTTTCGGAAGTTCTGTAACATTTAGATCATAAGATTTTGCGTGTGAGTTTTAAATCAAAATTTTTGTCCTAATTTTTTTTTTTAAATAACGAAATTGCCGGTTGTCCTTTTAGCAGTAAGATATAAAGAAAGAAAGAATTGAAATAAATGTTTATTAGAATACAATTATAAAAAGATTCATTCTTTTTATAATTGTTTTAAAAGTATAATAAAAATAAAAAACAAACAAGTGAATCAACAAAAATAGAAAACATATTAATTAATTATAAATGTCTAACTCAATCTACAAAACAAAACAAAACAATGACAGTTAACGTGTCCTAAAAGTTTACCATTCAGCTTCATAAGAGTCCGCCGACTCACACTTGATCGTTTTCATACAAGGTGTACTATATATGTTTTATGTATGCAAATGTAGGTTACCTGTGTAAGGTTTGAAAAAATAAAACGCACTTTCCGAGGTAATAAAAATGTTTACCTTTGCGCGGCCTTCGTTGTGGTCACTCACGAGCAAGTATCATAACAATCATTCACGCAAACTCGATACGGTTTTACCCAAGACGTTTAATGGTGTTCGCGATAACGGAAGATTCCTTCAAGCCGGTCAATATTTACATACACTTATTACAAATGTGAATGTGATTTTTTATTTAATCGTTTTATGAGTGATTGAGCCGAGATGACTCAGCGGTTGGGACGCGTACATCTGAACTGATGATTGCGAGTTCAAACCCAGGCAAGTAACACTGAATTTTCATGTGTTTAATTTGTTTGTATAATTCAGCTCGTGTTGGTCGGCGAAAGATAACATCAAAATCAAAATTCTACCACCTGTAAATCCAGCATTGGAGCAACTTGATGTAATATGCCCTCCTCAAATGGAGAGGAGGCCTTAACCCAGCATGTACAGGCTGTTACTATTATGAGTTCTGATCAGTTTTGGTAAATTTAAATTTATTACTATTTAGACAGTGTTCTGGCCACAACCCTTAATAAAATGGTCCTGCCTGCCTTACGCAGTCCTCTTATGACGTCATTGCTCGAAGCTTAAGTGTTTTTAAATACTTAGACCTCCAGAACAGCTATTGTTTTTCAATTGATTTTAACAGGTCTTTGGGTATAATTTCGTTTTGTTGAGAGGTTGTTTATAGAATGGATACCATTGTCGTATTTTCAATTATCACTTCACAAGGCTCACAGTTACGTTGCCTTATTTATTAGACAATATGATGACGGTTGGGAAAAAGACGAGTAAACATTAACGAGACTGATGTAAATAAGAGATGACACAAGTTCTATTGTTAGCTTATTTTAAAATACCAATAATATAACTTTGCCATTTATTTATACATGGGAACTTGAAAATCATGTTTATCACGTTCATAGTCTAAATTTATAGCGGAGGTAGATTCGAAGCGCGTCTACTTATATAATCTATATATTATTCTATATATAAAAGAAAGTGGTATTATTTACACTACTTATAGCTCAAGAACGGATTAACCGATTTGGCTGAAAATTGGTGCCGAGGTAGCTTAGAACCAGGAAACGGGTATAGGATGTTTAACTGCGTTTCCGTTAAGTCACTATAATAACGTGTTACAACAAAAACACATCTGACATGGAATAACAAAATACAAATTACATATTATAAAGGTCATACAAAAGTCAGACATTCTGTAGGATATTTTCTACCAGCATTGCGTGCGAAGCCGGCTCGGGTCGCTAGTGATATTATATACTAAAGCCTTATACAATAAATGATACATCTTCTGATATATATTTTAAGTAATTTGGTTTACTTTAGAAACTTATTTATATTTACTGAAGCATCACAATTAAAGATTCCCTAATTTCTTAACATAAATGTGTTATTGTTTTGTTTCCAGAGTAAACCAATTTTAATTGGTGGTAGGGCTTTGTGGCAACATCGTCAATCAGTAGTACCTTAGTATTATTGTTTCCCACTTTGAAGGGAGAGTGAGGGACATAACATTTATTTATTTATTCATTATTTCACATCAATATTTGAAACTAAATTTACCAAAAGTTTCATGAATGCAATATGGTCTTATGCCTAAAGAAGCGATCTCTTCCTGGCAACCTTCGAGCTGAGGACTGAACATCTTAGCTCCTGAAGTTGGCAGTTAATTTCCACATATGTTTTTTAATAAATGATTATTATTTCTTACAGCGGTAACATCAGCGATATAGTGCACACAAAACTTTCGAATATTGCAACTAGTTGTCGCCCGCGGCTTCGCTTGCGTCTTGAAGGTTGATTGTCATGTGTCGAGCCAAAAACGTAGCCTATGTAGTTCCTTGAATTTCAAGTTTTCTTCACACCAAATTTCATCAAATTCGATTCATTAGTTTGGTCATGAAAGAGCGAGAGACAAACAGACAGACAGAGTTACTTTCATATTTACAATATTAATATAGGTGGGTAGTTTCACAATTGATGATAGAATGGTACCTAACCGTATGAGTTCTATAATTGGCTTTAGAATGCTCAGCCTTAATAATACCAATTACTTTCCCCTCCAAATCATTTTGTCAGAATACAGAAGACAAAGTTTCCGACTCCACAAGGTCAACAAACCCTTACTGGGGCATGATATACGATTTTATAACAAAATCACGAAGACATACCTTGTTATTTTCCATTTCATAAATTTAAACGGGCAATACCGATTCGATTATAAATTACTTACGACCTTACTTAAGTGTTAACTTTTTTTCTTTCTCTCTCCTGCAGTTGCATAATCAAAAGAAGAAGACAGCATTTTGTAAATATAAAATGCTGTATAACGATTCTCTATGAGAGATATATTAGATCAATTTTAATCCGTAAAGGATCTACTAAGTTCTTAAAGTAAAGTAAGCACTACTATATATATGTGCTTAATTTGTGTTTATAATTCATCTCGTGTGGTGAAGGACCACCGAGTGATGAAGGAAAACATCGTGAGGAAACCTGCATGTGTCTAATTTCATCTAAATTCTGCCACATGTGCATTCCACCCGCATTGGAACAGCGTGGTGAAATATGTTCCAAGCCCTCTCCTTAATGGAAGAGGAGGCCTTATCTCAGCAGTGGGAAATGTACAGGCTGTTACTTTACTTTTATTTTACTTTACTACTAAGTTCTTACCGGTGTGTATTTGAATCTATTTTGAATCTTTGTAAGAAGTAGTTTAATTTATATATTACATATAAAAGCGAAATAAGACAAACTGATTAATTATGAAATTCACCTACGACCTTGAAATTTGCCACGTTCCTTACGGGTTGTAGACATTCGCTAAGACGAAACTACCCTCCCCTAACTACTAAGTGGGTAAAACGGGGGTTCGAAGTTTATTTTTCATAAATTTCGCACAGATAGAGTCGCAGTTTCAGCTAGTAATATAAATAAATGAGCTCTTCTTAAAGAAATATGCGTGTGCTTCTTTTTCCTCAACAATATAAACATATGAATACATTGGTTATTTAAATACTTAAACCTATATTTAACTATTAATAACTTCCTTACATATTATTTATTAACTCGTGAAACTCAAACCTAAGGTCAGTTCATGGAAGTGGGGAGAGTAAGTGGAATACTTGTTAACATGCATTTTTAAATTAACTATATCCGCTTATTATTATATACGATACGAATAATCAATGCAATATTCATTATTAAAGTATGCAAGCTATTATTCAATACAGCGTTCGAACGTGTAAAATTAACAGCCTGTAAATTTCCCACTGCTGGGCTAAGGCATCTCCTTTTTAGGAGGATGTTAAGAGCATATTCTACCACGCTGTTCCATTGCGGGTTAAGAAATGTGGCAGAATTTCATTGAAATTAAATACATGCAGGTTTCTTCAGGATGTTGTCCTTCCCCGCCGAGCACGAGGTGTGTTATAGCACAAATTAAGCACATGAAAATAGGTTTGAACTCTCAATCATCGGTTAAGATGCACACATTCTAATCACTAGGCCATCTCGGCTTCCCACGTATAGCAAAAGCCAGTAAATGGTCCTCAGAATGAAGAATTTTCTCTAATTGTGAAGATTTGTTTGAAGTGTGCTTTCCCGGATCTGTGATCGTTAATTAAAATTCACGTTTTTTAATTACTGGCCAATCATAGCCCAGCAATAAATTATTTATTATAAAAATCAATGAAGCATGTTTCTTTTTTTGTTGCTTCTAATTAATAATTTAATTTATGTATATTCACATGAGGTCACATACTATAGTCAAGAAGCGTATGTTTTTATTTCTATATTTAAAAGTTTCGATACATTATTCATTGAATTCATCTGCCACGATATAACTATGTGATTATCCGGAAATACTCGTAAAAATCGTAGAATAGATGTTCATAATTAGTTTATTATTATTATATATATTAGTTCCGTAATGTGATATATTCTGTATGAAATAATTTAAGTTTTTATTTGTAATTTTCCTTTATTTAACATGATTACTAAATAGAATAATGTACTGTTCTCTATTGTTCCTAATCATTTGAAATATTCATACTCTGAAGAATGACATTAGTGAATATTGATAGTGAATACTTGACTTTTTATACTTACTAAGTATAACTCCCAGTTTTTATTCAACAATTTCTGTAAAATGCCATGTCATTTAAGATATTTTAGAGCTATATATATAATACTAGCTGACCCGGCAAACTTCGTACTGCCATAATCGAAATGCTTAAATTAGTCCAAGTGTGATGTGCATAGAAACCATTGCATCTCATATCTCATTTCAGAAAATAATTGACGTCAATCGCAGAACTTTTTCCATAGCAGAATTGCTCGAAATATTGCCAATTGGATTTTCAATCATGTGTATATTTAATGGCAATTTTAATGCAGAGTGTGCGGTTCGACCATCTTCTAAAAATTCCAGAAGATGCAAGTGCCATTGCAATTTTTTGTAACGATCGAATTGTTGCTAAAATCAATGATATAACGAACATTTTGCCTGTACCGCCAGGTGTATCCTAGAAATATAATCCATCTGAATTATTGGGAACGGCTTGCATGAATGTGTCATATACATGTTTTTTTCTGAATATTCAATTTGGTAATATTCGATTGTAGAAATAAACGCAAATCATTAGAATTCGAATTCACGTTGCAATTCTCGATCAAACAAATCATGCATCTCACGATTTGTTGCGGTCATATCGAATTGTGCTAATACTTTATTTGCAATTTTTAGACACATGTTTTTAATTATTATCAAAGCTTCGTTGTACGTTTCTAAGGTATTTAACAAATCAGGATATCTTGCATGATGACACATGCGAACTAAAATATCTTCTGCCATATAATATTTATATTTTTTCCATAATTCAAGTGGGTTTGATGGCATACATGTTGGTAATATAATGGAAAATAGCATTTGTATTTGCTGTTGATGAGCTGAAGTAGATGCACCATAAAATGTTGAATCCCAATGTCCAATCATCCTCATCATCCTCCAACAAATGCAAGTGTTGACATTCATCACGATATTTTTGACACAAAGGACTGATGATTGATTGAATTATTTTGGGGCATTGACGTTAACTAATATCAATCGCAAATAAAAACACTCAGCATTATTTGGATGTACTGTATACGGTACATACATGGATATATATATCCACCCAATTGCGTCTGTTTGAAAAATACCTGGATACCCATCGACTGCTGTTTCTTGTTTACGTATCTGAATTTTTTTCGAAGACACATTCCGTGTGTAATACTGAGGCATTTCATAATATAACAAATTTATTGTAAATGTATCAGTTTCGAATAATTTGAAAAAAGCTGTTAACGAAGTTGCTGGTGGTTGCGCTACACATTCCAATATATTTGCCTTAAAATAAACAGGTTGGCCATGCTCAAGATGCACAGCCCCATGACCAACCACAGGATATCTTTCGTGAATTGGAAACGACAGAATTCTCCAGATAGCTTCATTACTACTAATATAGCATTTGATACTGAGTAATTTCATCTATTATTACCAGCAACATCGATAACAGCCATATCACTCCCTTTATTTACATGCTTTCAAATATATTTGAAAACGGGTTTGACTGAATTACAGTACTCCACATTTATATGAGCATTGAATATTATCGATAATCATGGACAACCATCCAACGATTACCAACTTCAACGTCCTGGTTACGCATCCTAATGATCTGGATCCACAGTTTGATCGGGAATTTCAGTTAATATAACGGTATCGATTTGATCCGGAGTTATTTACCAGCCAAATTAATATATGTGCATGCGGCAATCCCCTTTTTTCCATTCAATGGAGTACATATACCGCACCTTTCCAAAATTACATAATTTTACAATTAAATCCATAAGTGCTTTCAATTTTAGCAGAAAAACTCGCGCTGTAATGTCATGACGATCAGTTGTCGACTGTTCTTCAAATAAATTGTTTTTAATATCGTAATGAACAGATCCGGTTGACCATATTTTCGTACATAAGACATTGCATCTTGTGCACATTCGTTCATATGCCGTGGACTACCAATAAACATAGATGGCAATATAGTCAATCGCCCGTTGTCATTTACATTAGCATCATTCGCTATTGCATCTTGCAAATGAATATATTCTTCAGATCTTAATTTTGCTTGCTTGAAACGAATTAAATTAAGACGTTTAGTTTTTATTTTGGCATACATGTCAAGGATGTACTGATGATATATGTAGTTTTCCACATCCCAAGATATAATTTCGAGCTTGTTTACAAACCATCAATCCATACGAATAAAAATTCATGACACTAACTTTTTTTAGTATATGTAGACCTATAAATAAAAGCAAATGCTGTACTTTTAAATGTTTTTTTTTTGGAAATAATAAATTGAAATAAGACGTATTTACCTATTCAAACTGGTATACTTACATTTAATTAGACAGCATAATTCCCCGTCTAAAATTCACCATTAACAAAATGACGCGCCATTTATTGAAATCATTAGTAACAAAAAATGTGATAACTGAAGAACCACTCGACCGATTTTGTGCAAACTTCACATAAACCATCTACTAAATAGTCCGAATAAACCATGAAGATTTGGTTTGGATAGTTGAGCCCATTCTTGAGTTCTAAAGTGACAACGAAAATTCCATTTATCTTCATTTATGTAGATTCGAGAAATAGATGTAAAGATTTTTTAAATTATGCAAAATCAATTTTAAAACATCAATATTTTATTGTCTAACATCGATAAGCAAAAAAAATCGATGATACTTTCGCTAATAAATCTATTTCTATGGAAACACATAGTTGTTGTTTTAATAATATTCCTAGCATTTATATCATACTTACTCACCTTTTAAACCTTCCCTGGACTTCCACAAACAGTTCGAGACCAAAATTAGCCAAATCGGTCCAGCCATTCTGGAGTTTTAGCGAGACTAACGAACAGCAATTCATTTTTATATATATAGATATAATAGTCGTATTTCTATAGTATGTGCGACTTAAAGACAATATTTACCATCGTAATTTTATAAGAATGTTATATACTTTTGTAGTATTGCAAAGTTTTCAAATTTGTGGATAAGATCACTTTTTACTAGGGTTTGCAATTATATATTTTTTATTTAAGAGTTTTTAATATCGTACTATGATCGCTGATGATATACAATGACTTGATGGTCAATACCACTCATATTTTTTAAATGAGATAATTAAAACATAAGCTGTGCCTGCGACTTCGTGGGCGTTTAAATTTAACGAAAAATGTTATTGAGATTAGATAAGAGATTTGCCGGAACAAACTGCCAGACACAATCATGATAAATAATGTTATTTTGGTATATGTACATATGTAGTTGGTAAAAAGTTTAAGGTAAATTATTAGTTTATTTTAATATTAAAAACTTACACTTCAAATTTATTATATGTATCTCAGAAGTAATTTCTTACTTGCCTATAATTACACTAGTATTTAACTTAACTAGTTTGAATTAAGATGATTGAAGTTTAATGGTCAAATAATAATGAATCAATAAATTGTAACCGTAAGTAATATCCCACAAACTGCTACCCTTTTATTTATTTTTTAACCGACTTCAAAAAAAGGAGGAGGTTCTCAATTCGTCGGGGCCTTTTTTTTATTTTTTATGTATGTTACCGAATTACTCGAAGACGGCTGGGCCGATTTTGACAATTCTTTTTTTGTTTGAAAGGGCATGTTTTACAGGTGGTCCCATTGTCAGGAGATCAGGATCTGATGATGGGATCCTGATGAATTAATCACCTTTTGAAGTCGGTGCCAACAAAGTTAATAAATTCCTATATTGAAATCATTTAATTTGTATCGATAGTACCTAAGGTTTGTCTAATGGTGTAATCTATACAACAAAAAAAAGATTTAGTTTTTGTATGTATGTATTATGTATTATGTACCTTTATTAGCAATGTTGGCACCGACTTTGAGAGGTGATTAAAAAATCGTAAATTGGATATGGATGTAACAGATTATTTTTTTCTTTTTAGTTCATTTTTGAAGGCGGTTTTTTTTTATTTATAAAAATTTTTTCTCGCTGGAAAAACGCGTTACGCGCTTCCCCCACGTGCTGGAAGGTGGGGGGGTGTGTGGGACTCCCCGGTTCCTGGACGCCGAGTGCGCCTAGGTCCACCGGGTTTACCCACTAAAAAACCAGCGGTACCCTCTCCGTCTTTCAGCGGGCGCCACGGGATCGTTTACGCATGCTACCGTGACGCCCAGACACAAACTGCTACCCTAAGACAATGTGTTTAAAACAAAAACAGGAGTTCCCCGTTGTTCCCCTTCCATTCAAAAAGCATCTCGTTATATTTTCAATATTTACCTTGAATCAGTTGCGCAGAAAGACGTATGTACATAATAATTACCACGCGATTGACATAAAATCGCCTTCTGAATTTATACGACCATTTCCAATTCCAAGCACGGTATGATTCGCTTGTAATGTAAGGTTTGCCTTCGAGATAACGACGCGTATATTATGAAAAACATAAATCGCAGTATTGATTCATTCATTCGACCTAGAGACATGAAACATTCCGGTGACCGTTTCAATATAGTTGTTAAGATGGGTTTTCTGAAGGACTCTGACTATCATCATCAAATTTAAGGTTATATTTTAAGTATTAATGAGTCAAATTATTGGAAATGTTATGCGTGTATCGTGACGTATTTGACATTAACTTTGTAGGTAGATCAACTGGCAAATACGCCATCTTTTGGTAAGTGGTAACCATTGTCAAAGACGTTGGTACTGTAAAAATATAAATTCCTTAGGTATATGAACAATGCGGCACCAATCCTGGAAGTTGAGATATTATGTGATATGTTCCTTGTGGATGTACTTACACTGACTCACTCAGGTAACTTTCAAGCCGGAAAATAATATTGCTTGATTGGTTGTATGTGGCAGGCAACCAGACTTACTAATACAAAACCCTACCAAGTACAGTCTAAATAAATAAAAAACGTACTAAATAAATAAGTTCTAATGTATATGTATATATTTATGATGTTTGCTTCTTCCTAATTCTGAAGATACAATGCAATTAGTTGATTTGATATGTTATACTTACGTTGTATTAATTTTGAATTTAATATTCATCACGTTTTTGGCGGTAGAGGAAAATAACATCAGGAAACTGCATGCAAGCAAGTGTTTCCGGCACTCAGTATTATAGCACAGAGTTGTAGAACTTACCCTTTCTTTTTAAAGGGAAAACCCATTTGCTTAGAATGTAAACGTTTATAGACTAGATTAAACTTGTCCTTGATAAGGGAGGACGCAAAAACCAGTGAGTCGATAAGCTTGTTTATTATATAGAGTTGAGTGACCAATTGCGGAAGTATAGCGAAAACAAGCGATTTCCTTTTGTATATAATGTATTTTTTTTGTGATGTATTATAATTTCTCCATGCACGTGCTGACCTTGTCATTGCTATTTTATTTTATTAATAATTTTAATTTTGTTTTTTTTAATGTGTCGCCATTTTGTTGCCAGCATCATTATCTTTTTGGTTTACAAATGGATGTCAAGAAGGCTTAAAAAGACTTCTTTATTGACTTGAAGTTTGTCTTTTGTTAATTCAGTAGTGTGTCATAGTGTAATTAGTCTTTATGGTATTTTGGATTCTCCAGTTGGACCGGATGGATTCAGTTGTTTTTCAGGCCATTTAGTCAGATTTTTTATTTATTAAGATTCATGAGTACTGGGAAGCTGAAGAGCAGAGATGGCCCAGTGGTTAGAACACGTGAATCTTAACCGATGATATCGGGTTCAAACCCAGGCAAGCACCACTATGTATATGTGCTTAATTTGTATTTATAATTTATCTCGTGCTCGGCGGTGAAGAAAAACATCGTGAGGAAATCTGCATGTGTCTAATTTCATTGAAATTCTGCCACATGTGCATTCTACAAACCCGCTTTGGAACAGCGTGGTGGAATATGTTCCGAACCTTCTCCTCAAAGGGAGAGGAGGCCTTAGCTCAGCAGTGGGAAATTTACAGGCTGTTACTTTACTTACTTTACTATGAGTACTAGGAAATAAAGGAGGGTCAAATTTATCAAACCAGTTTGATTTGCAAGTATAAGATTATTAAATTGTATAATACTTATTTTTATTAAAAAAAATGTATAATAAATAAATTATACCCATATAGAATTAATTATATTAAAAAAATTCTTACTACGTTATTAATATTATTAATTCTATAGTTTAAAAACATTTTCATTCCTCTCACATAACCTTAAATGTTTTATTTTTGTCCTCAGGAATTATACTGGGTCACTCCATTGCTGGTAATTCAATGTAAATATACTGTACATCACTTGAATAATTAATTTACTCTTTACTTTATTTGTATGTATAATTAAATTGCTAATTGATTGACATAAATAAATAATGGTAAAACGATTATAAGTGTATCGTTTTGTATAAGTAATTAATATGTAAACTTTAATTCTTCCTCACCTGTATTTGAAATGATTTTTACTCTATGTGTGTACAGTAAAGACTATTTTTTATTTGTGTGTGTAATCAATATGTTCTTAGCGAGTTTTCGTCATGGCGATTAATACGAAACTGAGAGATATTAAGGTGGTAAAGTAAAGTAACAAGCTGTAAATTTTCCACTGCTGAGGTAAGGCCTCCTCTCCTATCAAGGGTTTGGGACATATTCCACCACGCTGTTCCAATGCGGGTTGGTAGAATGCACATGTGACGGAATTTCGATGAAATTAGACACATGTTTCAATTCTGCTGAAATTGACATGATGGAAAGTACCTAACTGGCGGTTTTGGGCAGGTAGATAGGTAGCCCTCTCATCAAAAATTCTACGACCAAAAAGTAATATGTAATATTTTTGTGTTGCGCCTTCAAGAGTAAGTCGTAATTTAGCGTACCAGGCCCAATAGACATAATGTCTTATTCCCTAAGGGTGGTGGTGGTGCATGGCTTGCTATATGGAATGGTTATATTTCTTATAGGGCCAATATATGTGGGCAGTATCACTTACCATCAGGCAGAAACTAAGTAGGCATTTCCTCATCACTCGCTACCTATGAAAAACAGTATGGTCATGATAAATAAATATAATATATTATTAAAACGATTTTGATTCGTTCACTAAACGGGGATGTAGCTCAGTGGTAGAGCGTTCGCTTTGCATGTGAAAGGCCCCGGGTTCGATCCCCGGCATCTCCAATTATTCTTTACTTTATAGCCGCAAATTAATAGAGGGTTAAACGAAAATATAATAATTTTAGACCTTCTTAATATATAGTAATGCTTTTAAAGATAAGATTTAATTTCATGAAGCCGAATTACTACAGAATTATTTTGAAGAAACAAATAGCTTGACCCAGGAAGGATGTATTGATGTAAGTGATGTAATTTGTGTTACAAGCTTCGATCAACCATACTACTGGTATCGTTGATCGGTTACAAGTTACAAAAAAAGCAAAGTTACAAGATATGTAAAAATATCCTTATCAAAAAAATTTGGCGGCAAAGGTAACCAATCGATGCAACGCGAAGTTCTTGACCAATTCTAGTTTGGAATTGGATGGTGACCTTTTTGTGTTTGGACTTTTTTCTGATTATTAACTTTCAAATATATCATTTCTTGTCCGGTTGATTTCGAACTCTGAAATAAAACCTCGTAAGGATACTTGTTTTTATAACCAATCATTCATTCATGTTATTATCTTACTTAAGATAATGTAAATATAATACCAATTACATCTCCACAGATAACAAATATAATACAAATGGGCAATAACAGATAAAATTATAATGTTAAAAATACATAGATAATAAATGTTTGGCGTATCTATCTGCTTCGTGTCCGACGATCGGAGCGTGATGGAAATCAAATATTTAATCTTTTTTTCAATCTGCCTAATGCATTTTTTTAACAGGTAGTTTCAAAGATTAGCACGTTTAAACAAACAAACTCTTCAACTTTTTATGTTAATAGATTAGCTAAAGGTAATTATATCCTGAATCATATTTAATTATATTTTTTAGAAGATTTTTTTTAATAAATTCCGCAGACATTATTAACTTTGCCGTTTCGTAAAAAAGCATATTATTCGATACAAAATTATATAGATGATAAAAAAAACGTGGAGTTAATACCTGTTGACTTCCAAGCAGGATATATTAATTAAAATAATTGTATTTATCTGACTTGACTTTGTATTTTTTAAGTGTTGAAAAAAGAGTAACTAACTACTTAGTTTCTTGTCGGTTCTTCTCGGTAGAATCTACTTTCCGAACCAGTGGTAGTTTCACTTAATTGTGAAAATGACGATTCAAAGGTGCATGTAAAAACCTACTTGAATAAAGTTTATTTTGATTTGATTTGAATTATTTTTAGGCTATTCTTCGATGACACAAGACTTATTTTACACTATGTAACCGTGTGTGTTATTCTAAATAATCGTCTTTATTTATATAGGCTGTCATGAAAAGTTCTCAATCATAATTATAGAATATTATATTAAATACATGTAACTTTCGTTCGGAATGTAGATTCTATCGTGGTAAATAGGCAAAAAACTAAATACTTATTCATCACCACGTATTAGATAGCAAATTTCGTCAATACAAAAGAATTCAAATAATCAATCAATATATCCTAGCTGAATATTAGGATATGTTATAATTGCCGACTAGACAGGAAATGTGTAAAACCAGAAGTATCGTGGTGGCACTCAGTACACTAGCATCGCGAGACACATAAATCTTTTTGTTATATATGAATAGCATAAGCTGATTTTTGACCCGATAATTATGGGATGATGTCTGCACATAAACAAACGGTTAGGCTTTTTTTCACCAACCCGCATTGGAACAGCGTGGTGGAATATGTTCCAAACCTTCTCATCAAAGGGAGAGGAGGCCTTTAGCCCAGCAGTGGGAATATACAGGCTGTTGTTGTTGTTGTTACTTACCTGATGGAAAGTGACTACCACCGCCCATGGACATCTGCAGCACCAGGGGGCTAGCTGGTACGTTGCCGGCCTTTAAGGAAGGAGTACGCTCTTTTCTTAAAGGTTCCTATATCATATCGGTTCGGAAAAACCGCCGGCGAAAGTGGTTGTGCGAGGCAGAAAATGTCTAAGAAATCGTGCTGTTGTGGATTTGTGTTGTTTGTGGTTCGTTTAAGGGGACTACATGAGCTAAATGCAAGTTTTAAAATGCCAAAAAGTATATAATCCAATGCAATAAACCAAATGAAAAAAATATATGTTAATCTTCAGGATAGATGCTAGTTATTAATTGTGTTGAAAACATGATGTAATTAATTTTGTACGATAGAAAAAAATCGCAAAGTTACCTCTAAAAAAGTCTTTTTTTGTTTTTTAACTACACTTATATACCTTCAATAATGTTGGTCTTTTGTCAGATTATTCTACAAACAATATACTAAAAATTTATTATGTTAATTATTTAGTAAAATCAATAGATTTTTTTTAAATCAGATTTTCTTATTTTCGACCAAAATGCGTAAGAATGTGTGCGTGAGCGCCTCGTACAGACACTGCCGGCCGAGGCCTGTTGCTATACAGACGTGTCGCTCTTTTCACCGCATCGTTGCGAATAAAATCTCGTAGATTTTATTTTTGTGTAATTTTAATTGTCGAATATTATTCTTTTATGTAAATAAATATATTAAGTTAAAATAGTCTAGTTGTAGTTAGCCATTTATTTTTTTGTTAAGTTATTTTTTATAAAGTTTAATTTTGTAAACATGGGAAATAAAGTACAATCTGTGAAGAAAACTAAAAAACGTTCATATAAATTAAAAAGCCGAACATATGAAAGATAATATGAAAAGGTAAGAATATTTAATTAGTAAACATATATATAAATAATGATTATTGGAAACATTTATTAAAAACAATGCAATTAGTTCGCATAGAATCAGATTTTTCGACAGATTTCTTACAGTCACCATGGAGTATTTGGTCAATGCAAGCAAGTCCAAGAAGAATGTGCGGGTTCGATCCCCGCACGCTGAACTAAAATTTTTAAATATATATATATATATATATTTTATAATTATTAAAATTTAATTCCTAACAACTATGCATTTATTTTTTCAGAATTAAGAAAATCGAAAAAAAATAACACGGAAGCTATTTCTATTACGTTAGAGTTTAATTTTATCAATTTTGTTTATAATAGGAAATATAGTTATGTATGGATGAAATTTAATAATAAAAAAAAATAAATAAATACAAATTAGCACATCACATGAATATTTAGTGGTGCTTGCCTGGGTTTGAACCCGCAATAAGATGCGCGCGTTCTACCCACTGGGCCATCTTGAAATATGTAATTGTTGTGAACCAAAGAACTAAAATATTTAGAAGTGTCATATACGTAATTCAATATTTTTTAAAGATTGGAAATAGTATCAATTGAAAAATTTTAGCTCGTAGCTTCAGTGAAAGTGGGTGAAATATTGATTGCAAGTATCCAAGATATTTTAATAACGAACGACGACGAACGAATAATTAAAAAAAAATATTTTAATAAAAAAATTAAAACGAAATTTATTTGTTTTTTTGTTAAACCAAAAATAAATAAAAATATTTGAATTTAATTGAATCAGTTTTATTTCAAATATCAGTCAAAAACAATACAAATAATTCTAATATCCAAACTATTTTTATGAGATTTATGACTAAACCCACTGTGATTGACCGAGTTAACCAATAATTCTACTAAACCGACTTGACGATATTATTTTTATAGTAACTTTTTGATGCTGACTTTTTTAACTTAATTTTTTTTCTTTGTGTACCGATATTAGTAAAACGAACAAACTCTACGCTTTTTGTCAGTGTACAAATTACGAACAGTTCCAATTTTATTTAATAAATCGCTTAACAAACTTACAAAATTTAAAAATAGGTACGATTTAATATTTAGTATTACAACTAATTGAATTGATACAGTAAAAATTAAAGAAAAAAATGTTTAAATTAACTATTTTTTGTACATAAAATAATAATAATTTAAGTTTAATTAATTCTGTTTAATTTTATCATAATTTTTTAAATGACACAAAGAAATTAAAATAATTCTGTTGTCCTGTCTATTTTTATGAAATCTATGATTGATAGAATTGATAGAATTGACTTCGCTTCGCTTTCGCTCGGCGCGGCGCGCGGCGGTTCGGCGCCATCTATTGGAATATTCAGGCGTAACCTCACCGCCTCGCTAAGCGTAGTGCGCGGGGGGACATGCCGTTTTTGTCGTTAGACTCGTTAGTGTATGTATGTGTGCGCGTGATTCTCAAGGGCAATTAGCTCCTGTAGTCCCCTTAAGGTCTTATTTTGAAGAGCTCCAGCCATAACATTAAACGGGATTCTTGATTATAATTCACTAAATTTGGCGCCAAAAGTAAATCGCCAAAAGATTTAACGGTGAATTAATTTTTGAGCGTGGAATTTTTTTTACGAAAGTCTTAAAAAAGTCATTTGAATAATTGCGAAGTTTCGCGGGACGTCACTAGTATTTATCACCGAAAGATAGAGTAGAATAAATAATAATATAAAACTATAACAATAATAAGAAACTTCAATTTTAACTTCAAATCTAAATGACGTTAAACAGACGGTGTACCCTCCTCAATAAGAAACGGATTATCTAAAAAAATCCATAAATAAATTGAGAACCTTCTTCGAAAATCAAACTGTCAGTTGTTATCAATGTTGTTTTATGTACATAACTCGTCTAGCGACGTCTTAGGTCTAACCTTATAATTTATAGATAATAACGTTTAATTTAAAATATTGGTTTGCAATATATGAACTAGTGTTACATTTTAGAGACGAAAATTTGCCAGACATATTGCTGCTATTATAATGACAGTGGAATGGAAAAAAAAGCTGAAGCGCCCAAAATAGTACATAGAAAATGATACTTAAAGTTTTTAATTTAATTCTCATTTTCCAATAGTATCGTTTGGGCGCTTTAATATATCTTTCTTTCCATTGACGGCGCGGAGGCGTTTAATTTTTTATAAGGAAACGTTTTCTGGTGCGATTAGTAAAATGTCAAGGTCTGAGCGTCTGTACCTATAAGCATACGTAGCATTTTAGGAAACAATTTCTAATTTTTGAAGTTTTAGATATGGCAATATTTCTGCTATGATAACTTTCGCGTAACGTAAGGTTATGGGCGAGGGTTGTGTGAGGATATAACGACGTATGTATATATGCGTAGGCATATGTAAAAAATATGGTGGTATATAAAGTAAAGAAAGAATGTACTGATTCATTTTATCGCTATTGCGTGTCTAATCAATCGTGAACTTCAAAAAGGAAATTTTAAAGTTAATTGTCATGATTGTATACAAACGTAAAGAGTTTTTTTATGATATACATTGTTTGGCGGACCCGATAGTAAGTGGTCACCATCACCCATAGACAATGACGCTGTAAGAAATATTACAATTCCTTACAACGTCAATGTGCCACCAACCTTGGGAACAAAGATGTCATCAGATGTCAGATGCCTGTAGTTACACTGGCTCACTCACCCTTCAAATCGGAACACAACAATTCTGAGTACTGTTATTTGGCGGTAGAATAACTGACTAGTGGGTGGCACCTACCCAGATGTACTTGCACAAAGCCCTACCACCAAGTAACTAGGTGAGTTCAGTAATTAATCCTTTCATTATAGAGGAGTAAGAGCAAGCACACGGCAAAATTTTATTCAACAATATTTCTTCGCGATTTTCCCGTTGAGCACAGAATTAACTATTATAAACACTAATTTAGTACATGAAGATTAAGTGGTGCTTGTCTGAGTTTAACTCCACAGCCTTCGGTTAAGTTTCCAAAGCTCCAGCAACTTTTTTTTTTCTCGCTGGAAAAACGCATTACGCGCTTCCCCCACGTGATGGAAAGTGGGGGTGGTACTCCCCGGAGCCCTGGACGCCGAGTGCGCCCAAGTACGCCCGGTTTATCCACTAAAAAACCAGCGGTACCCTCTCCGTCTTTCGATGGAGGCCACGGGATCGCTTACGCATGCTACCGTGACTAAAGCTCCAGCAACTGGATATTCTCAGTTCATTGTAAATTCATATTAATCATGTTTGTATTACTTTAGTATTTTCATTTCATGCATTATAATTTATTTTAATTTATACATTTGTCATTTTTTTATATGCGTTTATAATTATCATTTTTTTATCAATCGTGTTTAAGTTGGCAATACCAAGCTTTTTTTGTAGTATCTGTTTAAAATACGACTAATTTTCTAGAGAGTTCTATGTAGGATTTTTTTTCTATTGTGTATCATTCAGGTCGGATTATCTATTAGCAGATCTGAATCAACTTGGGGCCCCGAGGAGGGTTTATAAAATTCATTGTTTATATCATTACTGGGATAAACATTTCACCTGCTTGATTGGGAAGATATACAACAACAACAGCCTGTAAATTCCCACTGCTGGGCTAAAGGCCTCCTCTCCGTTTGAGGAGAAGGTTTGGAAAATATTTCACCGCGCTGTACCAATGCGGGGTAGTGGAATACACATGTGGCAGAATTTCTATGAAATTTGTCACATGCAGGTTTCCTCACGATGTTTACCTTCATCGCTGAGCACGAGATGAATTATAAAGACAAATTAAGCACATGAAACAGCGGTGCTTGCCTTGGTTTGAACCCGCAATCATCGGTTAAGATGCACGTGTTCTAACCACTGGGACAACTCGACTCTTGTTTGTCTGTTTATAAAATTCGTTGTTTATATAATTGTTGGGATAAACATTTCTCCTGTTTGATTGGAAAAATATAATACCTTCCTAATTAAGTACAAAAACATCAAATTCAAAGAATAAAGTTATTAATATTTCAATAACAGTCAAGAAGGGTCGAGGACCCCCGAGTCATTCTTAACCCAGGAACAATGGAGCATGCTTAAACTGGCCTTGGTACAATTAGATAAGTTAATCTGTACATCGAAAATATCGTGATGCTGTTTCTCATATGGGAAGGATATCATATGGGCCTGCATCCCAAAAAATGTATATTGAAATGTATGGAACAAGGGTTTTTTTATGTTATATCATGTTATGGTCAAACGAGCAGGAAGCTCAAATGATGAAAAGTGATTATCACCGTTCATGGACATCTGCAACTATGGGGAGCTTGCAGGTGCGTTGCCGGCGTTTAAGTAAGGTTAGGTTTTTTTCTTTAAGGTTCCCAAGTCGTATTATTTCTGAAAATTCGCCACAATTAGCCAGCCGCTCCATTAGGTGAAGGTACAAAGGTACTATTTATATTAAGTGGAATGTTTAAATTTAAATCACAGAAAAATACCTACTAGCGCCTTTCAGAATTGGATGTCTAAGTTTTTCTTTATGATTCCGTTTCGCTGTACCGACAAGTTATTAGCGCGTTTCTTCAACGCTTCTAATTTGAATACATTTTTGGGGACAGTTTTTATACTTAAACATATTTCTCTTTGCTTCCTTGACATTTTTCTTTTCTTTCTTTACTCGATCTTTCTCCAGTCGCGTCTCAACGCCTATTGGATTATGAAAGCCTCCCCACTCTTGTAGATAATGTGTTTGTGTTTGCACGCACACAATTACACATCACGTTCTTGTATACGCAGACCTTTGAGGTTGCCGAAATAAGGTCACGCGGACATTGTACTGTACCGTAACATCAATCATGTTTTTCGGATTCTTAAAGCTTCTTAGTGGAAAAAAAAACGTAAAAAATATATATGTAAACTAGCGACCCGACCCGGCTTCGCTCGGGTACAAAACTGTTGCTAAATATACTACAGAATTAGTTTATTACTTCTAAAATTATCTCCATATTGTCCATGTAGTATATACAAAAACCTTCCTCTCGAATCACTATCTATAAAATAAAAAGCCGTATCTTAATCCGTTGCGTAATTTGAAAGATCTAAGCATACACAGAAACAGACAGCGGTAAACGACTTTGTTTTATACTGTGAAATGATGATAATGATATAGCAATAAATACGTAAAAGATGTTAATGGAAACGACCGGGTCATTGACAAAGACGCCACCTTCCAAAAGAAGATGGTGGAGAAACTTGATACTAAACAAAGGCAGGAGTTTTCTTTACGATATATTCCTTCACACAACACGAGATGTCAAATCAAATCAAATCAAAATAAACTTTATTCAAGTAGGATTTCACAAGTACTTTTGAATCGTACACAATTAAGTGAAGCTACCACCGGTTCGGAAAGAAGATTCTACCGAGAAGAACCGACAAGAAACTCAGTAGTTACTCTTTTTCATCATTTAAAAAATACTAAGTCAAGTTAGTTAAATACAATTATTTAAATAAATATATCCTGCTTGGAAGTCAACAGGTATTAACTCCACGCTTTTTAGTACCTATGATAAGCACAAATAAATCTTATTAAAATTTACTGCGCAAATAATTATTTCCTCAATTTTGACTCTCTAAATAAGATGGACTAGTTCTAACCACTGGACCGTCTCAGCTAATAAACACGTAAACACAGTCAATGTCTAAACAGGTAATAATTTAACACAAATTGCATATTTGGCTCAAGATATCAAGGTAAGGCTTGCATCGTTGCGTACGCAATACAATCCGGTATATTGCGAGTCGTTTACATCTTCTAAGCAAAATTAAAACTTGTTTTTAAACATATAGGGCTCAATTTAGTTTATTAAATTCCATTTGATATATATTATAATTTTGATACGATATACCGACAAGGCGCTGATTTATAGCTTGCTGAAATAAATTGCTCTATGAATAAATAATTACGTAAAGTAATTGTATTACTTCTGACTTCGGACGGGTAGTACTTTATATAAAGTAACATATACTTTGAATATAAAGGTTATTGGGTTATTCCACCCTGCTGCTCGACACATGAAGGTATCCTCACGATGTTTTACATTAATATCGAGCTCGGGATGCATTGCAAATATAAATAAAGCATATTTAATTTCAGTAATACTGGTCCGTGGTTTGACCCTAAATCTTCGGTTAAGTCTAGTTTTCTAACCACTGAATTATATCTAAATTATATCTCATATATTCATTCATAGAACAGTTAATATCGTGTCCAGTGCTAGGATTCGTAATTACTTGGGTTAATACTTATATAAACAGCTTAGAAATGAACTAAAATATAATTATTTTTATCAAATAAATACATATCTAAAGAGATCTCTTGAACTATCAACTAGAATTGAAATTCTTTTGTATTTATTAGCCCAATTTTTGAGTGAGTGTGTAGGCTATTGAACAATATTCCTTCCGCAAACAGACAAACAAGCACGAAACACAGCAATATTGGCCGATAGACATCATTTGTTGGTTCGAAACCTTGCAAATACCTTTCTAATCTTAATAATTTGTTGACATGAAAAATTAAATTTAAAATTGTTAATAAGGTGATATTTTTGATAAAATAATTCAAATAATTTGATAAATATCTAAACATATTCATCGGAATGCCAAAGTAAAAATATTATTTTAATCACCAAAAAACAAAAATACAACAAGTTTCAAAATTATACTTAAATATATAAAGATTAAATACATTTGAATGATTATATCGCTTATTTTACTAATTATTGCTTAAATTGATTAATCTAATACAGAAGAAGGCTGTGTTAGCTAACTAATTAAATGTGGTATATTTTATTTCAGGTCTATCAAAAAATTTTTCTAGGCGGATAGTTCTTGCTGATCGCTTTGACGGCCCACATATAAGCAGGTTGGTGAAATTAACACTAAAAGCCTCCTCAAAAAGGAAGAGGAAATCTGGTAGCTTTTGTTAACGGCTTCGGTAGCTTGTTAGGGGTCGTTGGTTTTAGAAAAGGCTTTACTTGAAGCTTAAGCTAGTATAGCAAATTTTATCAAATTCGTAAAATCGTAACATAGCTCATATATAAGACAATAATACTCTTTTTTATTTAACATGCATAATTATAAAAGGTAATTTAATAAAAAAATAAAGCTAATAATTAATTTTAATGACTTGTGTAATTAGTTTCTCATGTTATAAGTACTTGTATTATAATAGTAGAACATGCTAGAATATATTCTATGTAAAATAAAACAATGTATGCAAAAAATCACTTTATTATGTTGGACAAAAAATAAACATGTTAAAATCTATTTAAAGCTTTGAATGGCATAACAAAAATTATATAATATCATATACAAAAAATACAGATAATATTGAAACTGACTTCTCATCAGGACTTTGTCTTGGTGAAGTGAGAAATGAATTTATTTTCTGCTCAATTACACAAATATATTCAGAAGGAGCTTAGTTTAATACATACGTACAGAAGAATTACATACATATATAAAATTGGAAGAACTATTTCTGACTGTTGAATTTATGACATACATTGATTGAAAATGAAATAAAAATATAATTATTGTGTATGGCACAGATTATAAATAATAAAAGCTGCATCCACATCGGCTATTTGAACAGAAAATAGTGTGAACGCAGCTTAATAAACTAAAAATCTAAATCGTTCTCTTATTATTAGTATACATTTTATAAGTAAATTAATCATGTCTTTATTCTATAAAAATAGTTTAATAATAAACTTAATTTAATCAATTTCATTAACCTTTATTAACACTTTACAATGTCATGTGTATCATATCGAGTTTTGTCCTTTACTTATAAATAGTGTGACTGATTCGATATACACTTTTCCTTGCTTTATTTATTTATTAATTCATTTCCACAGATAATTAATGAAACGTTCATAATTACATTATAATTTCTTAAACATTTTTGGTAATCACTCAAAATAAGTTGGTTATAACACAGTACCAACATGGCCGAAGTGAATTTCATAATGCCTTTAACCAAGGAGGTTTCAACTACCGTCCCCCATACCGTTATTTGGCGGTGAGTATTATGAGACGCCGATTTTCATAACGGTCGATCCTCCGTTATTTCTTTTCTTTGACATCACCTGTGTCTGGTTTATTATTTCACGTACCTGAAAACAGAAGGATAAATTTGAATAAGCTGCATTTTATAAGGACTATTGGCGACGATTATCGGTCGGAGTATCATAAATCTTAAATTAAAAAATGCTGTTCTACAAATTATGACAGCAAGGAATGGTGGTATATACCATTATATACAATCGATTGTATTTGCGAAGAATACTATTAATGAAATATTTTTACGTTACTTTAATTCTTTATCGGATTTCTATAACGAATAAAATATTTATCGCTAAGAAGAAGAGTAAAAATTATTAGTTATTCTATGTGTAAGTAAAGAATAAGTACCGTATCGGAAGCGAAACTTAATTTACTAATTTCTAACGCAGTGATGTACCACCTACCATCACCTAGTTGGTAGTTAGCAATCCAAAGTTGGGTCAACAAAAAATTGTACTTATATAGTAATTGTACTTGTACTTATATACTGGTTCACCCCCCTTCGAAAGGGAACATAACAATAGTAGGTATTGTTGTTCGGCTGTATTTGTGATAAGTTAGTGGTAACTACTAACACGGGCTTGGACGACGCCCAACCGAGGAAGTCATTGCATAACAGTATCTTGTGCTCAGCTGAGAAATTCAAGAATATCAGCCTTGGCCGCAATCAATTCGGGCGATTATTACACTAAAACAAATTACATTTCCTAGGAGATACACATACTTGCGTTTAATAAACCTCGAATATAATTACTTTGTTTGTAATCAGTTTATCTATTTGGATTCGTGCCCTCCGTTGACCTCTCAAAATGTTTGCTTGTGAGACGAGGTTCGTTAACTCTTCATTGATAAATAATTTGTATATTACGTAATTTAATCTCAAACACGAAAGATGGAAGGCGTATTTTTTTACGAATAATTTGAAGCTTTAATAATATTGATTTAGAGTTTATTTTAACTTTGTCACAGCTTGTTCATTTGTGCAATAGAAATACGTAGTATTGTAAATTTACGTAAATGTTTTTATTTGAGCGTTTATACCTTTAGTGTAGTGTAGGAACAGAATTTATTTCACGTGGTTATCGTCGGATATGCGACATTGGCTGCAATAATGAATGTTAATAATGTCTGCCTTGTGTTTCTACTGGGTAGCGTGTAAGGTCACAGATTCCAAAGTCCTGAGTTATACCAACAAAAAGTTATCGAGTTTCTCTCGCTGTTAATTCGTAGTATCCCCGAGTTTGCGAGCAATGTTTACACTCCTATGCTCCGGATTACTCTCTAACACTCGTCCGAACTGTTTCTAGTCGAGTCATATTCGTTGCCTCCAATTACGGAGCCATTAATAACGCGAGGAAGGGTGGTTCGGAAAAACATCAAAATATGACTCCCGTGATTAATGGGCAACTCCTTAGAGGGAATACTAGTACACTATAATAAGCCCAGATAGATACATAGATACTTATGGAAGTATGTCACTAATTTCATAGAAATTCTGAAATTGACCAACCCGCATTGGAACAGTGTAGTGGAATATGTTCCGAACCTTCTCCTCACAGGAAGAAGAGGCCTTAGTCCAGCAGTGGGATATTTACAGGCTGTTGTTGTTGTTGTATAATAAGTTCAGTGCAGTCAGTCGACCCAAAATCGGTCAGTAGGACGAATGTCGTTCGTCTATTTTCAACATTGCACGATAAGGTCGAAAATCGAGTGACGTATGCGTTTCTTACTGATCAACGTTTTCGGATTTCGCTCTCTTTAAACCTTGAATTTAATTACATGCGTAAAAATTCCGTAGCATAAAGTTTCATCTGTATCTTCGATATTGCAAAATGAATAATGAATGTTAATGATTTGTGTATGTAATTATAGCATAGTAATTGGCTGCATCCTGACGAACTTAATAAACTTTAATCAATCTGGCTCTATCAGCTCGTATCCAAGGGTAGCACTTCCGCACACATGAGATAAAATATTTATTATCATTGGAATTGCATATAAGAGCTCGTTCGACAAGCGGTAAAAAAAATTGCAAGCCGCGTTGTAAGTTGCAAAATTTTGTCATTTATATTCAGATAGCGGAGATTAGTAGATTAGGAGATTAGTAGTTAGCGATTGATTTGTAGGCATAGAATTGAAGTCGAAAATCGAGGAAGAAATACTACACTACAATTACTACGATACTACGTCGAAGGTTAAAAAATGTATCAATGGATGCATCTAATGTTACATTAAATAATAATTTAACTATTACAATTATTTAATACGGGATATTAACCCTGTTTTTTCTTATTTTGAGCTCGATATTTCGACACTATCAACAAATGTCTTGTTCTCGTGAACAAGTAATTTTAAATCTAATAATTGAATTATACCAATGCTATACGACATAGGTTATATATAAAATATATTCCAAATATGGAATTCGAAATTCTAACGTTTAAAAATAGAAATACGTTTATATATGAATAAACTTCTCACGTTATCTGTGGTAGCAATCAAAACGGTTATAAGCTGTTCATTTTCGTAATCATAATTGTATAAGAAGAAATTTAGTAATGATGGTAATATTTCGTACTATTAGTAGTCAGGTGGTGTTACGTATTAAGTTACCAAGGGCAGATCTTCCGGGGCATATAAAACACGAGAAAGTAATGTTTCGACAGTCGGCCTATTGCATGCGTTTCAGACCAGTTATCGATGCAACCAAGCAAGACTTGAGTTCGTTGCCCTGACGTATTTTTATAGAGACGATATATTAAATTTTCTTTAACAACTATGAAATATTTAATCTGATTTTATTACAAAAAACCGACTTCAAACAATACACTATTTCAAAACAAATGAATCTGTATATAATCTAATGTAGTTACAATAGGCTATTTGACAATGCGAAAAATAAATCGTGAATTATTGTAATCAGTGTATATTATGAGTTTAGAAATGGTTATTTACTAACGAAACTTGAAAATAATACTTAATTTATTCAAATATCAAAAAATTAAAAAGGCATTTTTTCAAACGTTTGTCACGTGACACAAAACGCTCCTGATTGCTCGGGCTTATGATGAAGTCACTTTCTTGTAAACCTTGCTTTTCTACTATATGTACCACAGATTAAAATACAGCAAAGTGACGTCACCGACCCCATTGCAGCGCCATATTGTCTAAGTATCGTTTTCGCGCGTTATTTAAATATGGAATTTTTAATATGATATTTCTCGGCAAATATGTAATAAAAATAAAAAAATCAATTTTTACTGGGTTCCTTAACCTTTACTTAATAATAAAAAATGGATTTTAAAAACCAGTCAAATAGCCTATTATTGTTACTTTTGGAGCTGATGCCCCCATTTTTTGAAGTTCTTGCTTTAAACGCTAACAATGAACTAATAAACTGATAATACAACTATTACTACTGGTTATTTAGTAGTACAGCTCTTCAATTGTTAGCAAAAATAATCAATCGGTTGTTGATAAGAGTCAAGACATTCAACTATTTTCTCATTATCTATTTATAAAAAGCGTAGAGCATTTGTTTTCGATTTCATTACAGCTTAATAGTGTCACGTTACATGAAACATGTGAATTATGACCTGAGATTACGGGTTCAAATCTGAGCATGTATTTTCACGTGTTTAATTTGTATTCATAAATCATCTCGTGCTCATCAAATAAGGGACGTAATATCTTGTGACGCGTTGAAAAATCAGAAGCGGTGTATTTATTATATATCAAAGGCTATGAGTGGATTTGACATATGATTAGGTTATCACATCACATACACAAGTATAACCTACTAAAATTAAAAATGCATTTTTTCCCTAAATCGTTTATACTAAACTATCTACTTAAACGCGTGTCATTATAATAAGATCGTATTAAAATTTTATTAAAATGAATTAAAAAGTATCAAGTAAAAGGCCTATACATAAATGATAATTAGGTAAGTTCGAGAAAATTCTAGTGAATAACAACAGTTGAGCCACGAAAGGAAGTTAGTCAATAGTCCTTGTTAGAATTATGTTACGTTTTATTAATTCACGAAGGTTCGAATGACCTTTTTGTGTTTGTAATTCATAAAATATGTCTGTGAAAGTTTTGTAGTCCACTCTTCTCGTTTCAATCTACATTTGGAACTGGAAGTAGATTAAAATTATGTTAAATTAGGTAACATGCGTACTTATGTGAGCCTATTTGAATAAGGAATATTTTAATTTCAATTAAAGTCTTCAGCAATGCAAAATTGCTTTGTTGCGGCACAAAAACTAATATAATTAGTGACCCCACAAACATATCAGCACGATATCCTGCCCTCAGTCTAACTCAGAATATTTTGTTCTGAAGTAATATTATTACCAGAAAAGTCCTTATTCATGTATTGAATTAATCTATATATATAAACAATGATTACTTTTTATAAAAGTCCGATATTTATGCGACTATAACCAATCGACGTAGAATCATTTTGATATATTAATAGTTATTTTAATTTGTTTTATTTTTTTCAACTCTTTTTTTAAGTTTATTGTGCTCGAGACAACGGCTAGTTAATTATAAAAAAAAAAAAAACATGTTAAATAATTATAATGTTAGTTATGAGGCAAATGCTATTAATCTCACTTATTTATAAAAAAACATATTAATAGATCTCCTCGATTGAATGAATAATAATTAATAATTTAATAATCTATATTATAGTTACGTAACTGTTTTTTTGTCACGCAATTGTGAACAGGATGTAATTGACATGTTAAGGTCATAAGGTAATTATATTATAATCTCTCTAATTGCGAAAAAAAGCCCTCCTCAGTTTTACAACTATTTTCAGAGAGAGAGTTCTAATTATACATTACTGTGCCTCAACTTAGGACTTTGTTCAAGTATGGTGCTTTAATTAAAAATTGTATAATGGGTTACTGTCAGGGTGCGTTTTGAGGTACATTCGAAATACTGTACATTTTTGGGTTGGACAAGAAATTATAATGAGAACATTGCTTAGATAAACAAATGATGACTTCTCACCCTGATTTCTCAAAAAGGTTTGATATTTTGACTGTATTAACCAAATTAGAATTATCTTCTAATCAACTTTTTCAATAAAGAAATATCTATATATATAAAATAACAAGTCCCGACTGACTGATTTATCATCGCCAAGCGTTAACTATTAAAGTTAGAACCTTAGAATCTTGCGAGTAGTATCGTTTAATCGAGTAGACTCCCACTAAGGAAGAAATTTTGGAAATTCTATCCCCAAGGGGGTTCTTTATAATGGTAAAAGTTGGCGGACGAGCATAGCCCACCTGATGGTAAGTGGTCACCATCATCCATAGACAAAGAAGCTGTACGAAATATTAACTATTGCTTACATCGTCAATGCGCCACCAACCTTGGGAACTGAGATGTTATGTCCCTTGTACCTGTAGTTGCACTGGTGAAATAGAGGTTTAAATTTTAGGTAACATAATCAATTTACACGGCAATTCCGTGGGCAACAGATAGTATAATTTAATCATATACATACAGTGTTGGCTCTTATTGCATACGGAAGTAATTCATCCTGACTCCGGTGTGTCAATGGGTTACTTACAATAAATTCAAATGGGCCCATTTCAAATGGTACTTATTCAATGAAATACCACAATCGTCGTTAATATTGCGATGTACATCTAATAAAAATTTAGGTTGAATTGATAAACTACGTGTGCTAAGAAAATAGGCTAACTTGATAACCTTTTTCTTTAAAGTCGAGTAGAATATTAAAATATTTTAAGACCGAGCGTCAAGAAAATGCAATTTATGACTTGGATTAAGAGATCCGAGTTGCTTGTTACTTGTCACGGCCAAGTTGTCATCCAGACCTTTTCTGTTTAAAAATTCTACTAAATAATATATTTTGTGTCTATTCATTTATATATTTTAAAACTTGGCATTCTTAGTTATTAAATTATTTAATTTAACGTTATTATTACTATTTCATTACAGTATTTTAACAAGTACTTAAAAAATTATAATGTTTGTTAAATATAAATATATTTTCTTGCTTCTACATCATAATGTCTATAATAAAACGACATTTAAGCAAATAAATGATAACAATATTTATAAGAAACAATTTTTTCCATATTACAGCAAATAAAATTAATATATTTGTACTGAAAAAATATATCTTCAAACGAAATACAACAAATCAGTGTAATCCGTTCAATTCCCTTTGACAGGCATGGGATTCTTGATAATAAGGCTTTGAGTTACTTTTATGATACTGTACTTTATTTCGGTTTGGTAACCACTGTATATTTAAATACATACACGTGGCAGTATTACTAACATATGAAACGACTACATGTTTTTCATTAATTAAATTTAAATATTTTTATAAAATATATTTTTCAAAACCTACGAAAAAGGTTGTATGTGTCAACTCTTGTCCAATTTCTGTTCCCACATTCTCAGAATTGTTGAATAGAAAAGTAGTCTGAGACAAAGAGCTGATCTTTTCCGAGGCCGTGGATAATCTACATTGAAACATAGACCTACTGAAAAAATGTTCTGAACAAACCAAGTTTGTCAGTAATATAGTGGTATGTCAGCGACTACATATCTTAGTGCTGTTTTAATAATAAATTCCATTACTTACATCACCAATGTATTATGGCCCATAGACAGTCTACACTGCAAAATTCAAACACCAACCTACTAACTAACTGTTGTATCAAGAAATTCCCTTATTTCTCCTACAATGAGAATCAAACTATAACTAAGGCCAAATTATATTATTCAAAATTTAACAAATATTACTATTATGTGAATAATACGACTTATTATTTAACTGTATAAAAAAATAATCAAAACAGTAACTGTATAAATCATGACCGCGTGGAATGACGGCAATAATACTAGCATTTACTATTATTATATTCTGTCAGACACGATTTCGCACGGATAACATTAAAGATTTTTTTCCCATATAATATTATATGATATCCGTGTCATGCAAAGCAATTTTCCCACTCGTACTTAGTGCTAATACATCTTCCAAGCGCCTCTTTTATATTTTTCGAAACATCGCGTAATATCTTTGAAAGTACTCGTGTAAATTGCTAAATAAAAACTGTAATTTATAACTGTATGGCCGTCCAGATTTTGAAAATTAAAAAAGAATTACTTATAAAGTACCGAGTCCATTTTAAACTATCCAGGGCCGAACATAATTATACAAATTTCATCAAAATCGCTCCAGCCGTTTGGGAGGATTTTGGTGTCATACACATTACTATGAATATAAAGGATATGCATTTTGGATCTGGATATAAATGCGGTTATATGATTATCCGATTATTCCGGATAGTTTCGATTGCGGATATTAGGTTATTTCTTAACTTGACTTTATTTGTCAACTTTAGCCTGATCACAGATTAAAAAAGTAATAGCTTTATAATGCGCTACTCTCTTTAAGTGTACTACGCAAAATCGAAATTATTATAATTATTTTTCTTATCGGTTTCCATAACGGCTACAGAGCTCCATATCACTGCACATTACACATATTATAATATTGAAATCCACATATGTTTATATTTTTACTTTAAAAAAAAAAAAACTTTATCCCTTTGCCATGAATGTAAAAAAGTTTGGAAGCGTACCAAACTGTCATCAAAAGTTTTTATGTATCTATTACGTTATGTACAGCGCTCGCCAAGAAAGCATCGGAAATAATCATTTTCTTTCGAAATAGGTTGACGTAAAGAGCTAACAACACGCTACTCGTTCTAAACACACTATTCTATCATTATATTCATGTTATATAATACCAAGTTAAACTCATTATAATATCTGTATGATGGAACAAAAAGTTTTTATATATTTTCAAATTTTAATGGAACAAGTTTAAATATGTCACGAGCCGCTTTTGTTTCTCAGAATATATTCCGTCAATATTTTGAATCGTTCTCTTAAATATGTTTTTGTTTCCTCTCGGAAAGAGGCAAATGAATTGCAGCATACAGCCATGACAGGGGTCAAGTCGAGATAAGTTGCTTTTTTTACGAAAGTAAGACAATGGCAGAGGTCACTCTCGATAATAAGTCACATGTCTTTAAATGTGAGTGCATTGACCTTTTGTAATGTAACCAACAGCAGATGCTATGAGGAATGAATGAGTGAAGGTTATAAACTCGTACCTTTACATTGACCTACAAATTGCGCAGCAAAATATTAGTCTGGCGAAATTTAGTTGTATGTAACGTCTGTCCTGTTGTCATTACAACATTTTAACATATTCTTTGCTCAAGTAGGTTATTATAATCAATTATGAATTATACTTTTATAAAATTAATTTCAACAAGCGAAATGGGGGTATAACATACAACGACAACAGTCGAATACATTTAAATAAAACTAGTTATAACGGATTTTAATCGCGTATATTAATTATTTTGGACATCCCGACGTTTCGAGCACTTTACAGCGTTCGTGGTCACGGGTAGACTAAGGTGGCATTTGTCTATTTGAAGAACAAAAGAAAATATTATTTTATTGAGAAATCGTTGGCGGTAGTTGCAAATAATATTGTAGGGATGTCCAAAATAACAAATAACTAGTTTTATTTAAATGTGTAATAATCGCGAAAATTTAAGACAACTTTAGTTGAGTACATTTTTTATATACCATGGCTAAGCCTGATGATATATAAGTTTTTAATATTATTTAAGAGTGTATTACTTTTTATTTAATTCAACAGTGCTGTAAATGCCTGTAATGGTGTATCACACTGCACTGGTCCGTGTACTTTTATTACATAAGTGTTCTTGTGAATATGCCGATGGTGTTTCAAATAAATAAATAAATACATATAAGTAATTAATATTTCTAAGTATTTACAGAGGCGACCTTTAATATTATCAAAAAAAAAAACTGAAATTAGACTATCAATCATTTTAAAATACTTATTTCTCTCAAGTTATTATTATTGTTCTCAAGTTTTCAATAACGAAAATGGTCGAGTTTGAATAACTGATTGAACAGTATATACCAGCTAACTAGTAGGAGATGACAGGGCAATTTTAACACATACTATTACTAACGCTATGTCATATAAAATGCCGTATTACAAAACGCGTTGAAACCTACCGAGTTTTACTTGAAAATTTGTTGCCAAATTTATGAACAATGATGCCGTAATGTCTATGAAATATCTGTTTAGATGAAAATCTATGGACACTTTTGTACATTTAGGTTTAAATAATTTATTAAAAAACAATTGTTTCATTAAATGCGACGTACATATTTTTTTTATTTCATTTAAATTAGTTTTAACGTCTTATGCAATCATACAAAATACCAAATTTTTTTAAGTAAAGATTTCAAATATAACTTAAAATTTATAAAATCAAACAAATAACAAAAAAAAATCAAGAACAATAACACAAAAAAAAACAAGACGAAATAATTTGATTTTTAAATGCGCACATAGATTTCATTCAATTTATTTTTTAATGTGTTAACACTATTACATTGTTTAATATAATTAAGTTATCGTTATGTAGCAGAATTATTCGAATTTTAAAATTTTCTTTTAGTAATCCTTTCGTGACCTAACACGTTCAATTTTATATAATTCCTTAAAACGTGTTTTTCGCTTCACGTCGTTTTTCAGTGGGTATTCCGTTGGCGAACCTCCCTCCTCCACTTCAAGTAGGGGAGAAGCGTAATGCGTTTTTCAAGCAAAAAAAAAAATACCCAGGATATGTCAAGGAATGTTAACTTTTTGTTGTTATACGGGCAGACCAAAGACTTTTATGCTTAATTATTTTGAGTAATTGTTGATGTGTGGTGAATAAAATTATGTCGCTAATTAATGATTCTCTTTTGTTTGATTGTTATTATCAACGGAACATAATATTTTATTATATTCTGCGCAGTTGATTACGTTAGAACCTCCAAGCGGTCTGCATCTTTTGGTAATAAGTTTTATGTATATTGGTACATTAGATTTTTTTGTTGGACATTAAAAAAAATAATCAACTTTTGGTACAGATTATATGATTATTTTAACATTATATGTACGACGTTTAGTAAGTGTATTTAAACAAAGTAGCAATGTTTAATTGTTCATATTTAATACTAGCCGTGGCAGCGAATTCGCGTGCGTTTTAATTTTATTTGAGTGACATGTGCGAGGTCTGTGCACGGTATCCTGCATAGTATTTGCACATTGTAGTGTGACTTTGTTTAAAAGTAGCCTTAGTTCCTTCTTAAATCAGCTGTCAGTGAAAGTCCCATCAAAATCGGTCCATCCTTTCCAGAGATTAGACGTAACAAACAGACAGACAAATATGGTAAAATAAATATATTTTGGTATATGTGCCGTGTTAATTTATAAATAAGCGTTTAGTAAAAGGAGATTGTTTTAATTTTACAAACAGACACTCAAGCGAAGCGGGCGGTTATAGCTAGTAAGTATACATAAGATGATTCTGCAAATTATATTTAATGTCAATTAAAATGTATAGTTAATTGATCCAAAATCTTTGTTCTTGATTGTATTTATTCAATGTTACATTATAGTTAGTTATTTGTATATAAAGCATTGATTCGGGAAAGGAAATACCCGGACCTAGGCGAACGGGTGAATGAAAAGCGGATTGTGCTAGTATTTGTTTACAAATAACATTTATGTATAGTAAAAAGCAATACACAGGCGATCCTTTAATTGATATGGTGTAATACACAGTATGAACTAATTATTTTATAACCTTTTGGGCAAAAGTAAATACTCCGTTTCAAATTAGTAGATTTTTTTTATTTATTTAGTTTTAGGGTAGTTTCACATTTGTACGTCCGGCTGGGTAGGTACCGTTCGCTAATCAGATAACTACCGATAGAACATGGCAATATTAGACTTTAATATATAAATATGTATTCAAAGGCACAATCGATATAACACCTCTTAGCTTAGCTCGTTGAAAGTTTGACGATATTAGGAATGCTTAATATTTCTTACAGCGCCAAAGTGTAAGGGCGCAATGGTCGATTACTTCAGAAGGCTTATAAGCAACGCCTGTGTATGTATATATTAAAATATATATTCTTAGGAATAACACTACAAATACATAGACTACTAATATGAGTCGATGCTCGGGACGGCATTTTTTCACATATTCATAATTTCACAGATTATTAAAGTTTTCGTCCAATGATATTGCCAATTCGATATCATGCTTTGTTTATTACTCTCTTCCTATTATGGTTGGAATTGGCTATACATACTCGATGTTTAAGCGAACAGAGTTGACAGAATACGAATATACTTATTAACAATAATGACTTTTTATTCACACCATAATAACGAAACAATCACAAGCAAAGTTTGAAATACGAAGTTTATTACGAGTTGATAGAGTTGAAAGTCGAATACGCCATTTTTATTTGTATATACTTTATAAGTTAATGCATTATCGGTCTTACTAATAAACGTTGTATAGCGCATAAATAACTTCTCTCTTTCTACCATCAGTAATTTGATATTTGTAAGAGTAAGACAAAGCATTGTTTAGCTGAAGAACCGCTATATACTATAATATTTATAGATTATTTATCAAATCTTACAATTTCAAAATAAACATAATTGGAAGTGCTACAAAACGATCACTAGGGAACAAATTGCCAATAACGATTATTCAAAGTTTAAAAAAAATATTAATATACATACAATAGATAATAAGAAAATTATAATGAGACTTACCAAGAGTTTAGTTGCGAAATACATTTCGGACCAGGTTTGCGACGAAACAAAACGGATTCACTTGAATCGAATAGAAAATCCACCGAATATTTTACGACTCGAATTTGACGAATTCGAACATGACGAATTATTGCTACACTTGCTGTCTTTTCTCGACAGAGCATTTCTATGCACACTTCGGTTGCCGTCTAGGAATCTGTCGAACACTTGTCTTATAGTCGAATGTTTTCTGTCGAACGGATTCGGAAACATATTTACTGGTAACACTTCGTGCGTGCCGTGTGGCGGTGAGTGAGCGAGTGTGGTAGCGTGGTCGGCTGCGGGAAGGCTCACTATTGCTTGCGAAACTATAAGGTCAAGTGTAAACGCTTGCAAGAAACTTGTCTGCGAATTATTATTTTAAACTAAAATATATACTTTTATGTTACATTTCTTTGTTTATAACATGTAGTTCAGATTAATATAAAGATTTATGTAATATTTGAAAGTAGGTTTAGCGATATAATGTAATGGAATTATTTTGAAAAAAACTAGGTAATATTGGAAACGGAAGAAATCTTAACCATTTTTTATATCGCCAATAATCTACTTAGCGGTAGACTTCCTATATGAGAAGGTGGTACCTACCAAGCCGGACTTACACAGGGGCCCTCCCCCAAAGATAACTGTAGATGACATTTTTGATGATGATTTTTTTGTGTTGTATCAATATTGCAATTAACATAAATTGCGTTTAGTTTTTCTGATTTTTTAATTCGTTTCAGAGCTTTGTAGTATATATTAAGTCATACGGGTTAGAGACCTCTTTAAGATAGAAACAAGTTATATTTTGGCCAACTTACAGAACAATAGTTTACTTGTGGGTGCGCTTTAACCAGAAAATTTTAAACCGATTTTAATTAATCTTTTATGATACTTCCGTGATACTTCAAAGGACATAAAATTTATTATATGTCATATGAAATAGCAAATTTTTTGATGAGAACAGTCAATTCAAAGGCAAATAAAAATTAAAAAAAATAAATATATCTTGAAAGATATTCAGTATATAAGACTACATATATTGTCACGTGCACCAAATATCCCTTAAGTTGAACTGGGCCCCAATTCCACTGACAAATTGGCACTTTATCGCAATCAAATCGTAACTCGATCGTCGCCGTGTACCCAATTTCCTAATTTATTAACGCATGGCTCCAGTTACGGGTTGGTCAAAGTTGGATAACCTATATTTATATATATGTATATAAAATATGTATGACGGAAAGCCGGTAAGATTGTTTGGTTCGGGGTCACCATCTTCGTCATTCATATTAACGAAATAACACAACAAATCGTTAGCTGGATTATCGTATATTGATTTTTACAATATTCATAAGCCGCGAAAGCATCTGTCATATCCTTCTTGACAGCTGACATTTCTAGTTTTTCTATAGAGAGAGATTGATCCGAGATGGTCCAGTGGTTAGAATGCGCGCATCTTAAGCGATGCTTGCGGGTTAAAACTCAGGCAAGCACCACTGAATATTCATGTGCTTAATTTGTATTTATAATTCATCTCATGCGTAGCGGTGAAGGAAAGCATCGTGAGGAAACCTGCATTGATTTAGTTTCATAACAATTGTGCCACATGTGTATTCCACCAACGTGCATTGGAATAGCGTGGTGGAATAAGTTTCAATTCTTCTTCTCGAAAGGGAGAGGAGGCCTTAGCCCAGCAGTGGGAAGTTCACAGGTTGTTATTTTTGTTTGTTTTTGACCGCACTGACCATTCAGAATCAAATCTCAAAAGTAAGTGATTACCATCAAAATATTTAATTAACTGACACTTTATTATACATACATTACGATTAAGCTGAAGTTATTTTTATCAGGAATAGTCGTAATTGATTTGGAATAGAATCTGAAACATATTGTTATCGTTATGAGCAGGGATGTTATGGAAATCCGTCACGGTAGCCGATACAAAATCTATTCATTATAAGTTAGTGGAATTCTCCCCTTTTAATTTATTCAGTTGCAAAAATTGATTCACAATTCACGTATAAGTAAAACAAAATGTTATTATAACAATAACTGGACGTTATTATTTATTATGATAAAAATGTAACAAGTAAAATGTTATTTATGGACAAAACATTTTAACTAACAATACGAGGATAATAGTTTAACAATAATTAGTTCGCATAGCTAGTTATTTATATATGCTGTTATTGTATAAAGTCAATGTAATATGTGTTTATTATTATGTTTGCCATACTCATGCAATTATTTCTCATAGCTAATGATTATCTTATATATTAATGGCGAGAGCCGATTTTTGTCCCAGTGTTTATGGGGCGGTGGTTACACATAAAAGTCTACTAAGGTCTCAACTTGAAGAGATCCAGTCGGAGATGTATAGAAAATTAAAGAGGATTCTTGATTGCAATTTACTTAATCGTTAAAAGTTACCAAAGAATTAATTTTAGAGAGAGGAAAAATACTGGCCGGTTATATATAGAGAGCGGCTGTATAATTTTTTTTTTTTTTAAATATCGTCTAAATAATGTTACATAATTCTGGCGCAAAATGGAAAATGACTTGCAGTTTACAATTATATGAAATGAAAATAAAATCAACAACAATCAAACAAATCGAAATTCCTAAAAAAACTTTTGAATAAACGCTAGGATTCGCGGTCAATATATTAGCATATATTTATTTGGGTTTTGTTATGGAGCCGCACTGATGGAAAAGGACTACCATCGGCAATGGATATCTATGACACTGGTAGACTTATAATAACTAGTAGTCGCTAGTAGTAGCCCGCGGCTTCGCTCGCTTTTAAGCTGCTTGTTGTCATATGCTAGACAAAAAAGTAGCCTATGTCCTTTCTTAGAGGTCAAGTTTGTTTCAAACCAATTTCGTCGCATTCGGTACTGCGGTTTGGTCGTGAAAGAGCGACTGACATATAGAGTTACTTTCACATTTATAATATTAATATAGATAACCACAAATGCATAAAAATCACATTCACAGCATATGGAAAAAAAACGGATGCAGGATTTTTTATTGAAGCTTGATATCATGGTACGCCGAAAGCTGCTTTTCTTGGTCATACGATTGACTATACCCATCTCTCTGGGTCTTGTTCTTATGCATATATGATGCGCCTCATACAGTTTATTAATTAATATTGTTTATAAATAAAACACTATTCCACTGACTACTTATATCTACTTTCATTGTATTACCAAAATTACGATATCAATTTAGACAACAACCAGAACAACAACAACAGCCTGTAAATTCCCACTGCTGAGCTAAAGGCCTCCTTTCCCTTTGAGGAGAAGGTTTGGAACATATTCCACCACGCTGTTTCAATGCAGGTTAGTGGAATACACATGTGGCAGAATTTCAATGAAATTTGTCCAATGCAGGTTTCCTCACGATGTTTTCCTTCACCGCTGAGCACGAGATGAATTATAAAGACAAATTAAGCACATAAATCAGCGGTGCTTGCCTGGGTTCGAACCCGCAATCATCGGTTAAGATGCACGCTTTCTAACCACTGGGCCATTTCGACAACCAGAACGCCATTTTGTTTAATTTAAAATTAAGATCTTGACCAAAAATTACGTTTTAAAAAAGTTTTTTTCTTTTAAACAGATCGAAAATCAAATGAATTGAAGTGTCGGTTGTTTGACGAGAAGCGTAACTTCGTTCATTAATGAGCATATGAAAGTTAGGCAGCAAAAATATTTAAGAAGTACTTGAGTTCTTTAAACAAACTGGGTCAGACTGGGGTGGAAAACTTTTTGTACGAGAGATAAAGTTCATTAGGTTTGGAGAAAAAATTACTTGGTGGAAAATCTTTGTGCGAGTCCGTCCACTCATCAAATGTTCTTCTGGAAAACAGCAATACTTGGTATTGTTGCGTTGTCGATTGAAGAAGGATAATTGAGCCAGAACAATTACAGGCACAAGGGACATACAATATTAGCTCCTGAGGTTGGTTCTTTGAGGGTTGCGTTCTGGTTTGAAAAAGGTCTAATGAGCCAGTGCAACTAAAGATACAAGGGTTATAACACCTTAGTTCATGATGGTTGTTGGTACATTGGCAAGGAAGAAACAGGCGGTGCTGATCATTATCATCAGCCCATTTATCCGTGTATCTAACTATAATACAAAAAAGTGATATTTGGAAAGTATACAAGCGTTTTCAAAATTTTTAAATACATAATTATTGTTGTGTGTTATTTAACTAATTTAGAATATGCTATTTATTACAATTAAAATACGAGATTTTTTAATCGAAGCTCTATTACTTTGCACTAATTACAGAAAATATTATTTCTAAAAACGCTAAGGTAACTAACTCGTCGATATGAAGCAACTTTTGAACTCTTCTTTTATGAAGTTTTAACTAGATAGCTATTCTTTTCAAGAAAGTATTTGTCTTACGATGCTATTGTAAACATCTTTGGGGTTTCCTAATAATAAATATAAATTATCCATTCAAATAGCTAGTGGAACAAAAAAAACCGACTTCAAACAATACACTATTCCAAAACAAATTAAAATGCACTAAAATAAATAAATAATTGCGTATTCTTCTACAATTTACAACTACAACGATCTATGAATTTACCACGCAAGAAGATAAGTAAGATAAGGGTGAGAAGAATTTATTAAAAATAAAAAAACGCTGAGTTTCTTTCGCCTATTCCTGATATTTCGAGATGTTAATTTCCGAACCGGTAGTTTCTTTTTACAATTAAGAAGCAAGTGTAAAACACTTCCATATTGAATAAAGATTTTTGAGTTAGACTTTGACTTAGCCCAACAGCAGTTGCCTTTACATAAAGTAACATTGAATTAGACTGGAACTGTAAAAAATATTAACAATTTCATTGATGTCTGGTGTGCCATTAAACTTAAGAAAGAAGATGTTATGTATCTTATTTTAGTAGATTCGTGGCCGATTCGTCCTTTATATTGGGACACAACACACACAGATGCATTGTTTATTGTTGTTTGGTTGAAGAATCTATATTAATATTATAAATACGAAAGTAACTTTGTCTGTTTGTCTGCCTGTCGCGCATTCACGATCAAAACGAATTTGATGAAATTTGGTATGAAGCATACATAAACTCCGAGAAAGGACATAGGCTACTTTTTTGCTTAACACGTGACAAGCAATCCCCTAAAACGCGAGCGCTACTAATATATAATAAGCTAGCTATACAGTCAGTCAACTAAATCCCGGCCGACAACTGAATGAAATCATAAATACGAAGGAAAATAATAACGAACAAAAATATAATAAACCTCCTTTTAAGTAAACATTTCTACAACTTATAAATACTCGTATATGATATCTGTTAATTGATGAAGTCACTGCGAAAAGGAATAATTTAAATATGGAATGCCGCTTTGAAAACAAGAAAGTTGTATCCGGTTTTGGACGTCGTTCGATCGTGACGTGATCGTTCTGTTTAGCGATTTTCATGTTAATGATGACGTCAAAATACGCTCTGACAATGTGCGAATAAACTGTTTAGTGATAATCAATGGAAAATTTGTAGGACCTACTTTGACCCCGCCTTTTCTGAACCGAGGTGTAATTTCGGTTCGTATACAAATGTTAGTTTCTTTGAATATTCAATATTTTATACCTTTTTGTATTTAAGCAGTTTTATTACTTATAACTATTATTTGGCATAAGATTTTGACATTTGTGAATATGAAGTTTTTTGAACAAACTTTTAAATGACTTTCAGACTAAGAGGATCAGGCAATTAAATTCTGCGCAGGAGTTTTTTTTGGAATGTAATTGAGAACAAGACTTTTAAAATTTGAGTTGAATAGGGGAAGATAGCTTTGTATGGAAGTTCGTTATATCTGATGTTAGAAATATTTAAATCGTTTTTAAATTCATCATTTTAGAGGATGGAACTTAATATTATGCATGGGAGTTCAATGAAGAACAGTGTTGAGTGTTTGTTTATGTTTAGAATACAATCGTTTCAGTGCATTTGAACATTCACATCATAAGTGCTATAATATGATATTTAGTCATGAAATTACATAAACGAGTTACTAAAATTAATAATTAAGAAAGTTTAGGGGCTTTTTGTATCATATTTCTAAAAGCACTCTTGTCGGGTTCTGTATACCTTAATAAAGTTCTTAATACTTTGCACTTTGTTGTAATCCACAGCTATTAGCGATGAAGCTTCTTCCACCAAACTTATCCTTGGCTTAGCCGATTCATACATTTGATAAAACACATAAATAAAAATGCATATTATCAATACTGGATTATAAATACTGTTGACTTCCAAGCGGGATATATTAATTTAAATAATTGTATTTAACTACTTGACTTTGTATTTTTTAAATGTTTAAAAATAGTAACTACTGAGTTTCTGCCGGTTATTCTCGGTAGAATCTACTTTCCGAACCGGTGGTAGCTTCACTTAATTGTAAAATGACGATCCAAAAGTGCTTGTAAAAGTCAACTTGAATAAAGTTTATTTTGTCTTTTGATTTATAGATGATGATGATTATGATAATCCTAGTTGTATAGGAGCTTGTTGAATTGTAGGCAGGATATATTAAATACAAATATAACGGTGCTTGGGTAACATATTTTTTATTTTAAATGTTGCAAAATAGTAACTACTGAATTAATACCAGTTCGTTGAAACTACATTCCGAATCGGTGGTAGTTTCACTAAATATAGTTATTAAATTACGATTCAAAAGTGCTTGTAAAAGTTTACTTGAATCAAGTATATTTTAACTTGATTTCATTTCAAGTGATTTATCTGTGATACATCCGTATAAGTAATAAGAACGCCTTTACAACTTAGCGCGTTACTAATTAAGTCCGAGTTCGTGTATTGGCGCGTAAACTGTAAATCTTTATGGGTAGTAAATCGTGGTAATTTTAAAATATTTTTTTATGATGTTCAAGTACGGCTGGATTACGTCATCGGAAAAATAAAGAAGTTTTCATACGATATGTGGCGATATTTAATGGAAATAAAACATGCACACATCATTGTAGATTAAAAAGACTAATTAAAACCAAATAAATAAATAAATTAAAAACTACAAAATAATTGCTAACTTATAATAAGTGAAGTAACATTAACATAACATTAACGGCCATGTACATTTAAAACTGGTGGGCTCAGGACTTTCCTTTTGAAAAGGTTTGGAGTATATTACACCACGCTGCTCCAATGCGGGTTGATAGATACACACTTGACAGAATTTCGTTGAAATTATACACATACAGGTTTCCTCACGATGAATTCTTCACTGAAGAGCACGAAATAAATTATAAACAAAATTAAGTACATGAAGAAATTCAGTCGTGCTTGCCACTGGGCCATCTATGTTCTTTAAAAAGAAAAAAAAAGGTAGCATTGTAATTCTTTTTGAAATGGATAGTAGAAGGTTCGCTTAATACAGACAAGGCTTTTGAAACTGTTATAGAAATTAGTTTTAAAATATATGGGCAAGGAATGTATAGCCTATTTCTAGTGTATTTTTTAATTACTTTTTAAGGTATGTAAATGACGCACAACATAGGTACTTGCGTACTTTACTAACTAATAAGGTATGAGCATCCGCAAAATGGTAGAGCATTCTCGTCATTTCGATGACTAGAACCTTTCATACGTTGCTTTTTAATTATCTGCTTTAATTCTATCAATATAAGATCAAATTTTGTTTGTAAGTTTGAAGTCAGTTACGACATTTGTTATGGAAAATTCTATGCAAATGTCGACGTCATTAGGTTCTTCTTAAATATGTATAATTATGGTGATTAATTTGCAATTATATGTAATGTTTACGTTGAGGATGAGCGATTATCAGAAACCAACTATAAAATAATATTTATAGTGTAACATTATTAATGCAAATTATTTTATGAAGAGTAAAATGTTTATTTAAATATAATGATAACTATTTGACACATTATATATTAAAAGTTACAAGTGTTATGTGACCATAAAGATCACCCAGGTCATGGTGGTTAGAAACGCGTGCATCGTCTACACTACTTCTACTTATCGTCTAAATTCATCAAAATTCTGCTACATGTGTATTCCACCAACCTGCATTGGAACAGCGTGGTGGAATATGTTCCAAAACTTCAAATGAGATAGGACGCCTTAGCTCAGTATTGAGAGAGACAGACTCTTAACGTAACCGTCCTACCCCCTTTGGGATCGTCTGGGTACGATCCACTAATCATATATTCTACCGTCAAACAGCAATACCTGGTATATTTGTGTTCCGGCTTGAAGTATACATGAGCTTGAGTACACGAACAAAGTATATTAAAATTAATTTCCAAAGTTAGTGGTGTATTTGTGATGTAAGGAATGACTCAAAATATCTGACAGTGCTAGATCAATCCATTCATTGATCCATCCATATCCATTCGCATTCTCATTCCAATAAAAACTCTCCTCTCAATGTGATACGACATCAAAGAGATCAAGAAAACAACACCTTTACGTATTTCGAGGTGTCCGAGTTTTAATACATTCAACATTCTGAGAATCTGTGGACAAAAAACCCAATTACGGTTTATTGCGCCGAACGTAGATTTAAACCAAGGACTGATAAATATAAACAGTGTACGATTAACATAATTGATGCCTAAGGCTCGAATAGTCTGAAGACAATCGCTCGTAAATGCATATCGAACGATCCGAGTCAATTTTAATAGGCAATGTATTTATATCGTATATTTTCAGCAACATTTCGTTTTTATACACATATGTACTTACGACCTTTTATTGTTTAAATACTATATTTATGTGATGGAAACAAATGACAAACTGACTGAATTAATGGGTAATAAGACCCTTATATTGCTTAAGAATGCACAATGCACATAGAACCTTTTACAAGATCATTAGTTATCACTGATGAAAATAACATTTTCTTAATATTATATTAACAAAATTTGCGGTCCGTCTGGCTTCGCACGTGTCCAATGTTTGATAATTGTCATTCTATTTCAACTTATTTACACAATAATATATATTATTAATTATACCGAAACCTTCCTTATGAATCCTTCTGTCTATTAGTGAAAACCGCATCAAAATCCGTTCAGTAGTTTTGGAGTTTATCGCGAACAATGTTACACATACAAATACAAAAAAGGGATCAATAATAAAATATTGATGTAAGGTAAGCTAAGGTAACTGTTATCTGCCCGACAAAGAAATAATTCATGCATCATACGCACCAAAACTCACATAAAAATTACATTTGAATAGCACAATAAAATCTAAAGTAATCAAATTATTTTGATATTTATTAGGATAGTTTAATGAGAGTATAATTCTTATTAATGAAACGATTAATTTGTTTACAGATAAACAAATGTACGAGTCGTTAAAAATCGATTCTATAATAACTCGACACATTTTTATTTGCGTCAAATTAATTAAACAAATGTTGAATCATTAAAAAAATATTTGTTTCGAGTTTTTCCCTGAGACGTCATTTATTTAATTAAATAACAAGACGTTTGTTTTCGGAGTCTTCAGTATAAAAACTAATTGAATTTAAAAAGTTCTACGACGTTATCAATCCGTTTGTTATTTATATTTTATTTTGATTTTTATGTTATTTAGAATTAAAATGTTTATATGTATTTAATCTTAGAAAAACACTATCCTCAATATACATTGTTTATTTTATACAATGTAAGATAAAAGTTAATGTTTTGTTTTATTAAACTTTATTAATACTGAGGCGCCATTTGACAAACATAAAAGATAACTTTATTATATCTTAAAATCTTTTCGATAACAATATCAATAGATAGTTTTTATTAAGTGTATAAACTGTAAAAAACGTTTTTTTTTATGAGATAGGTGGCATACGAACAGCAAGCTTACCTGATGGAAAGTGACTACCACCGCCCATGGACATCTGCAACACCAGGGTATAGGTGCGTTACCGGCCTTTGAGGAAAGCGTACGCACTTTTCTTGAAAGTTACCAATTCGTATCGGTTCGGGAAAACCGCCGGCGAAAGCTGGTTTCACAGAGCACAGTAACAGATACTCATGCAAAACGTTTTGCGAACGAGTCGCATTGTCTAATTGTCAAAAATATCTATAGATAACAGGTTTATTCCAATATATTTCTGTGTGTCTGTTCTTTCCAAAATTACGCCTCGCATTTTAGTAAAACGAATCGTTTTTTTTATTTGTATTTGTGTGTGTTTACGCTATTTACTTATCATTGGTTATTGAGTTCCCTGAATGTTTTTGTATATATTTTTTTCTGAATGTATGTTAATCTCTACATATTCCCACGTTCATTATCAAATAAATACATGATACCTTAAAGTAATCCAACGTTGTATTTTGAAGACAATCACAATTTAATGATGTTGCTTTTATTTTGGTAAGTTTTTCAGACTAATATAATTACGAAAGGTTATGATTTGAGGGCAGATATTTTGTTACTATGATATTGTAATTAGCACTCCGAAGTATAGAAGTACGAATGTATTACATTTTAGTGTATAAGAGTGCGTACAGTTTTTTCTGATCTCTTCCCTGATTTATCGAGATGCCATGTCATTGAACTATGAAAGTAATTGAATAAAGATATACAACTTCTACGCCATTTAAATTGGTCGCCATTTATTTCACACGACATAAAATAAAAAAAATCAAAATCAAAATAAACTTTATTCAAGTGGGCTTTTACAAGCACTTTTGAATCGTCATTTAAAGATAGGCGCACACCAAGGCGTGTGTCTCTCAGTGTGCGTTAGCAGACGCAACAATTCGACGAAATTAGTTCGCGAATTACCATAATTAATTAATAAAATTAATTAATAAAACAGAAACCGAATCATCAACAATATTTATTCAGGTATTTTTTTATAGTACTAAAGTTTATTATTTACTTTAGTAGAACAGTACAAGGAATTGTACGACCTACAACATCCCAAATATGATGATGTACAGAGAAGGTATAATATGGGAAGAGAAAGGCGGAATCAAAAAACAACATATTGAATAAAAAAAGCTCTTCGTCAGAACTATCCATCTTCTTCGATTGCCAAAACCTGACTGATTATAAGATATTGGGTTGCGGTGCGGCCCGATGCGTCTGCTATATGCTTTGGCGCAATTTTGCAATGCGATGCGTTAACAATTAAGTACCACCGGTTCGGAAAGTAGATTCTACCGAGAAGAACCGGCAAGAAACTCAGTACTTACTCTTATTCAACATTTAAAAATACAATCATATTAGTTAAATACAATTATATATGTATGTAATGTATCTTGCCTGGAAGTCAACAGGTATTAATTCCATGCTTTTTTTCGTCTACAAAATCTTGTATCGAATAATATGCCTTTTTTACCAATGTATTTTTTATAAACGATTTGAATTTACGAAACGGTAACGTTGAAAATGTCTGGAAGGATTAGGAAGTGGATTTCGATTGAAAAAAAAATGTATCTCATTTGAGAAACTATTTATATTATTATTTTATTGTGATAGAAAAGTAACATAACATCAACATAGTCCAAAAACTTTTTCCATTAATCAAGTCACCATTGAAAATATAAAAAAGAAATTATCAAAAAATAAATCAAATTATTTTCTTTTTAATATATTTGTTACCTATCAAATGACGAATCGAAATCAGTGTCGTTTAGTTATATTTATTAATAATTATTAAAAACCGATGCAATTGTGTTGTATATCTATTTACTAGTCTTTTATATTTGTATTAATTGGAGCCAAGAGCTGTTTGTATGTCTATAAAAGTGAAAGTGTTAAAATAATATTAACGGAACGCTTATCATTCTGTTTATTGAAATAAGTTTGCATGAAAGACATTACTCACCTACAAACCGTTAGGCAAATTCAAACATAGGAAATTATTTTAGAATAAGGGGTCAACCTTAATTCAAGGGGTCAGGATAATATACGACTTTCGAATTTCTAGGCGATTTGTGTTTATCTATAATTACCAAAGATAATACGCATTCAAAATTAACATTAAAACAATATTTTTCGATTAGCGTAAAACTGATGAGGTAAAAAAACAAATGACTGTCCCACGAACGCGTCGAGACTTCCGTGGCCAGGGTCACCAGGTAGTTAGTCAACAGCAGGACAAAGGAAGTCATTTTGACAAACATTCATCCCTGCGAGGAAAAATGGGTCTTATTTGACAAATGTAAGCGTTGCAAATTGGTTGTATCCTGGATCATCGATAACAACAACAATTTGTAAATTCCCACTGCTGGGCTAAAGACCTCCTCTTCCTTTGAGGAGAAGGTTTGAAACATATTTCACCACGCTGTTCCAATGCGGGTTGGTGGAATACACATGTGGCAGAATTTCTATGAAATTTGTCACATGCAGGTTTCCTCACGATGCTTTCCTTCACCGCTGAGCAGGAGATGAATTAAAAAGAAAAATTAAGCACATGAATCAGCGGTGCTTGCCTGGGTTTGAACCCGCAATTATCGGTTAAGATGCACGCGTTCTAACCACTGGGCCATCTCGACTCATGGATTATCGATAAACAAGGTCCTAGACGAAAACATATCCCTAGAAAAGAGGTGATATGTGTGGTTCTTAACAAACTGGGTAAGCAATACTTTAGATGTTTACTGTTAATAACACAATGATGAACAAACTTGCACTACTCCAACCAGCTTCTATCAATTGCTGGTTCTGCTGTTTATGTATGAGTATGTGCGATGTCATACAGCAGAGTAGAAAATCTCCAAGTTACACCAGCTGAGGTTGTAAGCTTCTTCATCCACCATGATCACCAGACCTTGCGCCACAGATTTATTTTTTATCGAGAATTTGATTAGGGCATCCGTAATAATCTATAGACACAACTTAGATGTAGCATCGGCAAAATTCGCAAAACCGATCACATCCGAATTAAGTACGCTATCCAAAATTATCAATATTTATTTCTTATGTGAATATAATCAAACAAACTTAATAACTTGTAATATCATATGACCTAATATATTCGTCAATTTGACACGTCGATTTACATGCACTTGCTTTCTCTGACGCGAGAATGTATATACCGTCAAATGGCGCAATATGGAGCTATTTCCATTGGTTGTATAAATCGGCAGTATTTCGTAATCGGTTTTATTGAATTTGCCGATGCTACATCTAAGTTGTGTCGTACTATACTGCGTTGAAAGAGATTCATCGATTGTATGAGTTGTTTACTTTGATTAACAGGTATTAAAGATATAGAACAAAAAAAGTTAATAAATTTCATAAAAAACTACAATCATATCAAAATAATTATAGATTAGCACTATCCTTATGTAATAGAAATAACGACCTCAAAGGTTAATTAATTACTATTAATATACATATATCTATACATATTCTTAACACGAGTATGAGCCAATGATTATAAGTGTTTCAATAAACCTACTTGTATTGATAAAGATAAGGAATATTTGGATTTGTTTTTATTCCATATAAACAAGATTAGATAAAGTAGATTATTTAATAATAAAACCAGTTATTTGAAAATATATTGAATTGATATCGAGAAATATTTCTCAGTACTATGATATTGATATATTTGGTGTTTTTCTTTATAGTCTGTGTAGACGGGCAATTACACCACCTGATGCGTGGTCACCACCGTTCATAGAAATTGGCGCTGTATTTACCATTATTTATAACGTCAATGTGTCACTGACCTCGGGTTAAAACAACAATGCTATTATTATCATTACATAGTATAAAACGAAGTCGCCTACCTCGGTCTGATTTTGATGCTTTTTTTTAAATAGATAGATTGATTCAAGAGTAAAGTTTAGGTGTATAATACATGCATAATACAGTAGAGAAATACTGCTAATTTTAGAGTTTCTAATGCGATGTCATAAATAAACACAGTTTTTTTGCGCTTACATTGTAAATGCTGGCTGAATACGTGATTGATCAAAATCATGTACTACAGTATTCTACACCTTAAAAAGATCCACGAAAAAGTTTACAATAGTAATTTCTATCTCTTAAAAAATTTTGGATTGAAAATGCAGACTAATGACAAAAAAGCTGTGAACGTTGTAATTATATATAAAGACATTTTGTAGAATATTTAGTATCGGTATTGGCCGGGTCGCCGGTAAATAAATTATTTGTTAATAAAGTATGTCCCCAAGTACCTCGGATTAAAAAACAATACCTACATACATGTGATTATAAATATTATAATTAATAATTATTTCTGTGGATGGTGGCGTATTGTATATAAAAATAGTGAATGTTAATTACATGTATCAAATGCAGTGTTCACCACTGAATATCAGGTGGAAAGTTTGTGATGTTCAGTACGCATTATTTATTTTACCTTAAAAATAAAATTCACCCAATCACCAAATGAATTACACTTCGTATATTTCGATTAAAATTCACTGACTTATTCAATGATTTGATATTTCACATTGATTTATTTTGTAAACTTTTAAGTAAACACCCCTAAACAGCTAAGAGTATGAAATAACGAACTTCCCAGCTTATGAGTCTTGGAGGTAAAACTTTGAAAGCTTAACTTTATTGCTCAAAACTTGAGATGAATCCACATTTAATATTTCAGAGATATTTGAAATAGAAATACTCGAGCTTATTAAATCTAAAAATAATTATAGATAGAATGTACTGTCCTTATCGTTGTAATAGAAATAACGACCTTAAAGGTCAATGAATTACTTTTAATGTATGTATATCAATCCATATTCTTAATATAGTCCATCAACCCGCATTGGGGCGACGTGGAATAAACTCTACGCTTTCTTCAAATGAGATACTTGTATTTGATAATAATTTCGGTTTCCTGTATAATAGAATTGGCTTGGTCAAGTTATCAATACGATGATTAATAATATATTAGCATCTTTACTGAAAGTTATCAGTAACATAAGATAATGTTATTTTGTTTTCAGACACACTTATGTACTATATTTCTTCGAGATAAGGCATCGTGTCCGAAATCATTCAGGAGGACGTTTTTGCACATGAAGCCTACTATTTCTAGGTAGAATTTGTGTTGTTAAAAAATAACTTCTCTTTCTATGAATTTAGTTATGTTTACCAGGCAACCAAATAACTACGCTTCTTCTGGTGGTAAGTGGTAGTGGAGTCCAAACGCGAAGACGAAATGGCATCTTCGCGTCATTCAGAAAGAATGAATTGCACTAGCTACCTTTGGCGTGCTGGCCCACAAGATGTCACCACACGCTTCGTTTAAAGGATTACAGGTTATAAGAGGAAGGTAGTACTGGTGCTGGTAAAAACTTCCGTTTTTGCCAAATTCATGCGATCATAGTTTAGAAAGCTAGAATACGTAGACTTGGCAATGTTTTTCTTTCATTCTTAGTCACAATTGAAAAATACTTAACCAAACAACGAGTCGAGATGGCCCAGTGGCTAGAACACGTGCATTTTAACCGATGAGTGCTGGTTCAAACCCAGGCAAGCACCGCTGATTCATGTCCTTAATTTGTTTTTATAATTCATCTCGTGCTCAGTGGTGAAGGAAAAAAACGTGAGGATGCAGACCTGCACATGCATGTTGCATGTGACAAATTTCATAGAAATTCAGCCACATGTGTATTCCACCAACCCGCATTGGAACAGCGTGGTGGAATATTTTTCAAACTTTCTCCTCAAAAGGAGAGGAGGCCTTTAGTCCAGTAGTGGGAATTTACAGGCTGTTGTTGTTGTTGTTACCAAACAATATGTCATATGCATAATTAGGTCATGAAACAGTTTTCTTATGCAATGAAGTAAGCAGCGCTTCTAATCGATGTTTGCTATTGATTTCGAGGCAGTAGAACATATTTAACTAAGGTCATGCCTTTGCTAGATAATTTATCAAAGTCGTCGCGGATAATTCAGATCCGAATATGGTAATCATAAGGACTTCGTATATATGAGAGCCTTAACCTATATCGAGTATCATAGTATTGTTTTATTTGAAGTAGATTAAATGAAACGTTGATGTAGTTCATCAGGCGATTTGGATCTTTACGTTCACATGAATTATTCAATCTATATGTGAATTTTTCATTATCATAAACAGAGTTCTTAAGTCATTTTTATAAATATTTAGCTTTTTCAATCTAAAGTAAAAGTAAAGTAACAGTCTGTACATTTCCCATTGCTGAGATAAGGCCTTCTCTTCCATTAAGGAGAGGGTTTGGAACATATTGCACCACGCTGTTCCAATGCGGGTGGGTGGAATACACATGTGGCAGAATTTCGATGAAATTAGACACATGCAGGTTTCCTCACGATGTTTTCCTTCACCGCCGAGCATGAGATGTATTATAAACACAAATTAAGCACATATATATAGTGGTTCTTGCCTGTGTTTGGTTAAGATGCACGCGTTCTAACCACTGGGCCATCTCATCTCATATTTGAGGTTTTGTTTTGGCAGACTGCAGATCTCGGGTTATGTGTCACACTGTGGAGTTTGATCATTTGCAGATGCAATCTTCTCATCAGAAGAGAGCAGCCCTTAGCCCAGCACTTGTACTTTTAAAGACAATTGCTGTTTTGCTTACACTATAAAAGCATACTGAAAGCCGTAGGTTCTAGTTTTACTAGTGGTGTCAGATTATTATTCCAAAAGATTTATTTAAGAGTGGAACGTGGAATCTTAGAACAGTTATCGTATCATTACTCGCATCAGCAGTGTATGGTCATCACTAATGTGCAGTCATCTACAGCGTGTAGCATTCAATCAGCAAAATTTCCAACTAATAAATCTCCTACGGGGATTTACAACGATTTGAGATACTGGCTTATACATTAGCGCTAATCTGGCACACTGGTTTGGCTAAAATTTTGCCATGCTTCGTGTTGTAAAAAAAAATGCTAATTCTGACGAAAGCGAAAATTAATATGTTGTTGATTGGTATTCATAGTGGAGATTATCAATTATAAATTTCTATTTTGAAAGTTATTCGTTTATAAATGTTTGTGTGCGTTTCTTTGTGTACAGTAGGGGTAAGAAAAGGTTCGTCACCTTAAGATCTATTTTCGTGTGCTCAGTATGAGCGATAATCTGCTTTATCGAGAATGACATATTGCGTCGCAATGATTTGGTGTTTAGATTCAGAAGGTATTAAGAGTTTAAGACTTGATAAAGGAATTAATTTGAAAACTGACGATGGTTTTCTTACTCTGACTGTACAATTATATCACAGACAAAAAATATTTTTAAATAAAAAAGCATAAAATTATCGTTAAAAGTTACATATACACACAAGTATATAATAATACAATTTAACTAACATATTAAAAATAAGGAAAACTTAATTTGATGAATTTAATTGAAAATGTAATTATAAAATTAAAATATTAATGAATGAATTATACTTTATTGTACACCACTAACAAAAACAAAAAAAAAAGAAAGTAACACAAAATTAATAACACCAAAACGTAAAATAGAATATAAAAAAAAATGTTGATTAAAAGTGTTGTACAATGGGCGGACTTATGGCTAATTAGGCATCTCTTCCAGACAACCAAATGATGATAGTAATGATTTTATGAAGTTTATTATTAAAACAGATCTAAAATAATTATTTTTCTACTTACTAATATTATCAATGCAAATATTCAGGGAACGAGTGTTGAATATATCTGAAATAAAATCAGCATAGAGTAATGCCCAAATTATCTAACATTAACAATGGGAGTGAAAGCGGGCGAAGCCGCGGGAAACTAGTTAAATATAATAATAGTTTCGTAAGGGTATTTTATCTCGACCTTCATTTACTTTCATAAGCGATTTGTATTCTTATCAAGTTGCTAGAGTCACTCAGGAATTAGTTTCATCTTACTAAGAAATTTAATCCCAAAACGTTATATTTTCTTTTTTCTTTTATAAGATGTTGTGTTTACATTTTTCGAATCTACCGCATCCTTTTCATGAAGTAAAAGCCTGTTAGTTTACACTGTTAGTTTTAGGGCTTCTGTTCTTTTAAAGCACCTTTCACAAAATTAAATAGAAATACAAATGAAAAACATTATTTTTATAGCATTTAAAAGAGTACCATCTGGTCAAAGTTTTTTTTTATGGTGAAGGTTGACTGACGAGCATATGGGTCACCTAATGGTAAGTGTTTACCACCGACCATATACAATGGCGCTGTAAGAAATATTAACCGTTCTTTACATTGCCAGTGCGCTCCAACCTTAGAAACTAAGATGTTATGTCCCCTATGCCTATCGTTACACCGGAACGCAATAATACTAAGTACTGTTGTTTAGCTGTAGAAAGTCTATTGAGTGGGTGGTAAAATATTGGCGACTATGGGAACCAATTTGTTATTTTCCTTGTGCTTATAATTACACTGGGTCACCATATATCAAAAGACTATTGCTTGACAGTAGAATAAATATGATAAGACATAATGAAGTAGAAAAGCTCAAGTAGCATAAAGTCTTGCACCTGCAATTAAACTCCCTTCGTTAGCACAGATTTCAAGTGGTAATCACTTCACTCGGTGTGTATAGCTTGGCTCAAAACTTCAAGTTATTTGTTTTATAATTTTCAATATTATTTTACCTAAAGCATTTTGACGTCGTACCAATACGAAGTGAAGATTCTAATCTCTTTTTCATCAACCAAATGATATTATGTAACGTATATGTAATCAAATTATCAAAACCCGACAGGAAATAAACGAATACTCACTCCACGCTTTTTTATCAACCTGTAAATAAATAAGAATCATCTCTGTTTTCGCAGAACTTCAATCAGGTTTTAAACGAATTCAAAAATAGAGGATGCTAAATATATAACCTGTACCTTTGTTTTTTTTATGTTTATCGATCATTTAATATTAATTAAAATTATTGTATTTAACTAACATGACTTTGTATTTTTTAAACGTTGAAAAAGAGTAACTACTGAATTTCTTGCCGGTTCTTCTCGGAACTTGAATCTACTTTCGATACCGGTGGTAGCTTCACTTAATTGTAAAATGACGATTCAAAAGCCCACTACAATAAAGTTTATTTTGATTCAGATTTTTGATCGATTTATAGTATCGAGAATTGAGTAACAGGTGCATACCAGTGGTAACCAGTAGCCAATGTTAAGTTCTAAGCATATCATTCTATATTGCCGTAGACTTGGACGAAAAACTAACAGATAGTACAGTTCGTGTAAACAGTGGAAAAGGCATGGGCAGCAACCCACGCAACAATCCACAAGGTCCACACATTTTTTTAGGGTATATTAACACTAGACTAGAATGAAAAATGAATACATCGATAGTACGATTTTGCTAGAAATACTTATGTATTTTTAGCAAAATCTGCAAATTTAAATTTCGGACCAGCAGTTTTGCGTTTATTTTAATCTACGTTGCTTTCTTGAACAAAATTTCAACGACATATTGTACTTGTTTTCAATAAACGATAAGATGGACGGCCAAAAAGGCCATCTGATGGTAGGTGGTCATCCCAGGTATTAGCGTAGCGTAGCGTTTTATATTTCTAACCTACTACTGCACTACCACCGAGAGGGTAAGATAATCATAATTGTGAATAATAGTTGTAGTATTGTGTAAAAAGCTAAAAAGAAAGTAAATTATGTTATTTTAAGATAGTCCTGAATAGATTAAACACCGAAAAAAGTGAAGCAGTGTCTGTTTTTCATTTTTCCAACGTCGATATGTGTGATATGTTTCAATTTCCACGATTGAGCTTAAAATAGTACACATAAAATGAAAACATAAAAAAGTCTCTAGTACATTACACATACAAGTCTGAATGAACCAACAAAAATATTATTTTGAGATAAAACGAGGGCTCTATACGATAACAAATAGCACATCTATTTTCCAATTATTTTAACTAGGTTTCGTTAGATAATGATCGCCTCGAAAACACTGAACAGTTATTTGTAAACATCATTATAAATATAGGTAATAAAAACGAAATCCGTGGAGTATCTTTGCGATTCTTCCAAATTAGAAGTGTTTCTTTCCGAACCGGTGGTTTGATGACATTCAATAAGAAATACAGTCAATGAGCATTGAATCCATTTATTTTGATAAATGAAGTTTTATTAGATGATGATTGATGCATTACAATAACAGCCTGTAAATTTCCCACTGCTGGGCTAAGGCCTCCTCTCCACTTGAGGACATATTCCACCACGCTGATCTAATGCGGGCTGGTGGGATAGACATGCTGCAGAGTTTTTATAGAATTAGACACGTGCATGTTCACTAGATGAATTTTAACTCAAATTAAGCACATGAATATTCAGCAGTACTTGCCTGTGTTTGAACCCGCAATCATCGGGTAAGATACACGCGTTCTAACCACTGGGCCATCTCGGCTCTTTTGATTGATGCATTAAGGGTCTACAAAATAAACGCACCAACGCAGATTACGTAATTGTTTAGGAGACTTTAAAAATTTTGGAATGTTGAATAAAAAAGTCACTAAAAAAATAACAGATTAATTGGATAAACGTATCAATTATTACTTTCCTGCACTATCGGAGTCCATATTGATATCAGTTAAAACAACAGAGGGAGATAGCAAATTTGAAATACTGATAAGTGCGAATGAAAGAGCATGCTCATTTTGTAAACCTCTTAGAACCTTTGTGTTCTAAACATACATTATATTGTCATTTATATTATGCCAATAGAAGGAAGGAAATTGAAACGGAGATTAGATTCCTTATGGTACTCTTATATTTGGATTTTCAGTAAGTATATTTTAAGTATGTATATTTGTAATATGAGCAAATTTAAATTTTTTTTTTATAAGAGTACGGCCTATTTATTGTTAATTAAATCAAGTTAAATTAGTACATACATATGTAATGTATAAAAATGGTAGATTATATTAAATTACTATTAATTATTAGGTAGTCTACATAAGTAATTCGTTATAATTGTTCATTAGAAAGCCGTCGTGCGATTGGTATAATTTTTCGTATTATATAAGTCAATAAATGTAAGCACAGTAAAATAATACATTTTAAATCTTTATCACTACATAGTATAAAACAAAGTCGCTTTCTCTGTCCCTATATCCTTATGTATGCTTAAATCTTTAAAACAACGCATAAACTAATAGATTTTGATGCGGTTTTTTTTAATAGACAGAGTGATTCGAGAGGAAGGTTTTTATATATAATACATGGACAATATAGTAAAGAAACACTGATAATTACAGAATCCACTGTAATGTCATATGATTGCAGCAGTGCGATTCCGGGGCGGGTCGCTAGTCATATATATAACTTAAATATGTTTAAAATTCATTATAGGTATAATATGTACCTATATGATTTGTTTTTCCGCGACCTTAAAAAAATAAACAAAAAAAAACGCGTTATATAACAATAATTTTAACGACATTATAAAGATGGAAATCGACTTTTAAGTACTCTAATATTTTTTATTTCATTTTACTTAGGAGAACTCTAATAAATATTTTGATCATTGTTATTGATCGATGTGTTGAGTGAGTGATTTAAAGCGGCTTAACATATTGATGAGTAGAAAAAGTAAGTTGACTATTATGATTATGATATACTATTGAGTTGTTAAATGCGCAATTATATTTTTGCTTTTTAGTGCATATTAATTTGCTTTGAAACAGTGTTTTGTTTATAATTGTTTTTTTTTTGGTTAGTTTTTTATTTTAAGTCAATCAGATCTAAACTACCATGATGATGTACAGGAATTAAGAACCTGCTGCGTTTTTTTAAATCGAACAAAATAGTGTTTAACAGTTGAGCACTAAGTACACGCACACTAGAAAATAATTATGACGTCAGCGAAGCGTAGCCGTCACTCACACTAATATAATAATTGCCTCGATTCTTTAAGTACTGACACTATCTATATGATATAATAATTATCTAAGATGGTAAATATGTAAACATGAAAACAAATGACAAAAGGTCTTTTACTTGCAATAAAAACACAATATTAATATATATATAAATCTTTATTTTATAGTACCATTATGTTGCATACATTTCCACCAACTAATGATAATGACCTGATGTTCTGACGTCAAGAAACCAGTTCCGAAGTATGACCCGACTCAACCTGAGAACAAAATAAGAGAAACGTTATTAAAACCTCAAATAATACAACCTTTTTGGAACAACAAGTTTCTAAATATCTTTTTAAGCTAAGATAAGATTAAGAATTTTTTTGTTATAATTTTCATTATTCAAAACATATATGACATTTAATCAAAAACTTATGTATTACAATGTTGTGATGTTTTATTTATAAAGTTACATTTTATTTAATCTTAATATATTCAAAGGCAAAGGGATAAAACATAAATGCTTAAATTATCAATTAATTGAATTTAGGTTACAATTCAATCACTAATAGATGTAAACAAAATAATAAAATTATATTACATAATTTAACCTAATTTACATTTTATAGGTTTATTCAAAAGTACATTATCAATATAGATTAATAATTGTCCGTCTATTGGATGTGATTAATTTGACCTGAAGTTTGTTTTTATAAATAGGCTTCAATCAACAACAATTTCTTGACTTGACAATTTAGTTGATTGGTCAAAAATGTTTTATTGAGAGTTTCAAGTCCAAGATCTTATATTTTAATTATAATGATAAAGACCTCCTTCGAAGTGAAATTGTTTGTTTTTATAAAATTTATCTATACTAATAAATGTGACTGCGTCTTGAAAAAGTGAATAATGAATATAGGCAGTCAATTTCAGGGAAGGTTTGATCAGCTTTTGGAACTATGAAATTTTAGTGCTTGTAGGTCTTGTATAAATTAAGGCCGATTAAAGATAAGGAACTATAAATAATAAGAAAAATACCAACCTTTTCTCGAGTAGACCTTAGCAAAATTTTTATTCACAAAAAACTTCACAATGTAACCGTTCATCTCTTCAAGCTGAACTTCTGGGAACTATCCGTGGTACTGTTCGATGACATAGAAGAATCACTGCTTATCCTCTTCGACAAAGTCTTCTTCCTGAAACTCAGTCTCGTTTCACCCTTGATGAATTTATCAAGGGCCTGCCTCAACACTGAGTGTTTCCTTTCAAATGGATTTGTATACATTTTCACAAATTATAATTTCAAACACGTCTGAACGCTTGGAGTGCTAGCTACAGTATGGTGAACGCCGGCACCTCTCGCCGTTAATATAAGTGACATATGTCGCTGCGCAGGTCAAATATGTGGACTATCTGCGTCAGAGTTTTTTGCGGGTTTATTGTTTATACCTGTCGTAAATCGGTGTCAGTTAATATATGAGTTTAACGAAAAATAAACGATACTTCGGAAATTGGTCAAATTAATGAAACAAATAACTTTGTCGTGTGGGAAAATTTTCAGTGAGTTGTTTTTTGATGGCGCGTAATTCACCGGTGAATTACGCGCTGTGTTAATTGATGATAATCGAGATTTCGACGTAAATGAAATAAGATTAATAACTCATTCATCGATAACTGATTGAATAATATTATTGATACCAATGTTACGTCATTTTCTTCTGGTGAAGACGCTTTATAGTTTTTTTTTTTGTTCGATAGTATATCTTGTTGGCTCTTAGAAGAGCCTGCCTCTTATACATGCACTGCTTCTCGTACAACAATTTTTTCCTTTAATTTACACATTACTATAACAACAACCTGAAAAATTCCCGCTGCTGGGCTAAAGGTCTCCTCTCCCTTAGAGGAGAAGGTTTTGGAACATATTCCACCACGCTGTTCCAATGCCGAATTTCTATGAAATTTGTCACATGCAGGTTTCCTCACGATGTTTTCCTTCACCGCCGAGTACGAGATGAATGATAAAGATAAATTAAGCACATGAATCAGCGGTGCTTGCCTGGGTTTAAACCCGCAATCATCGGTTAAGATGCCTGCGTTCTAACCACTGGGCCATCTCGACTCATTACTATCTACGTTTAAATTTAAATATGTCAACGATATTTCTTGGTATTAGGACTGGGAAGGTACCACCAACTTATCAGATATTCCGGCAAACAGTAATGCTTAGTATTGTTGAGTTTCGGTTTGAAGAATGAGTGAGCAAGTGTTTGTTAGTGGCGCATTGGTGATGTAAGGAATAGCTAATATTTCTTACAGTGCGATTATCTCAATTTACAAATCTTGTAGTTCCACTTAAGAATTTTCTTCTGAAAATTAATTGAAAACTAGTCTTGAAATGTAGTATAACTTTAAACAAAGCGTAACTAAAAAAGGTTTACAATTGCCGAAGGTACCAATGAATTTACACATACATATGTACATATTGATAACTAGCTTCCTTTGTGGAGTTATCACCAGCTGAATACTGTCTGAAAGTATCGCGTGGTATTAGTTGTTATGTAATATTTGTCAACCTGTACCCCTACAGCTTATTCCAATCTTAGAAAGGTTAGTAAAGAAACTTGTTCGTCATGAATATATTTCTTGATGAACATGTCCTTATTGCAATGAAGTTCTTTACGCGGCTTACAGTTCCGTGAACAGGCACAAATGCCACGTTAGGAGAAACCGTTATACCTTCCGTTATCGTTCCCTCTCTTTCTATTTCTTTCTGTCTCTTTCTTATTTTTAGTGTTTTAATTCACACGGGATTTTTAATAACAAATTTGTTATTGTCTTTACTTCTCTGCTCTAAGAGCAGAGATGGCCCAGTGGTTAGAACGCCTGCATCTTAAGCGATGATTTCGGATTCAAGCCCAGGCAACCACGTATGTGCTTAATTTGTATTTATAATTCATCTCGTGCTCGGCGATGAAGGAAAACATCGTGAGAACCTGCTTGGTGGAATATGTTCCAAGCCCTTTCCTTAATAGGAGAGGAGGCCTTAACCCAGCAGTTGGAAATTTACGGGCTGCTACTTTACTTTTACTTTTTTTTTACTTATAATTAAACGTTTTTCATCATTATCATTAGCATCGCTGTCTGTCCAGGTATGCTTAGACCTTTAAAATTACGCAATGGATTTTGATGCGGTTTTTTTTAAATCATTCGAAATAAGAGTGATTCGAAGGTTTAGGTATTAAACATGCAAAATATAGTAAAGAAACTCTGATAATTATAGAAGTTTCTAAGCCTACAAGATATATCAAAGTAATGTATCTGTGTCGGATTGTCTATTGTTTGTAATGACACCAAGGTATGAATTTTGTTTATATTGTTATTTAGTATCAGTATTGTATCCGTGCGAAACGGGGACGGGTCACTAGTTTAAATATATAAGAAACATATAAGTACTCGTGTTAATGTCAACTTCGTTGCAACTGCATGCCCCCCGATACCATTGTTTCTTCTTCTTTAACACAATACAACTGTACTTAAGAACTTATAACTTATCCATATAGAATATTCAATAAATTATCGAATTTTTAAGAAGCTACACAAACTCGAACTGCATTTTGTATCAAGACGAATTGTAATGTTGTTTAAGTTGTATTATAAAATATACTTAGTCATATTATAAACAGGAAAGTTGAGCACGTTCCTAACATACTGAACTCATTAACCGATCATCATTTTGCTCATAATTTGACAAAATACAAAAAAAAGTAACAGCCCGTAATTTCCCCACTGTTGGGCGAAGGCTATCTCCTATTGAGGAGAGAGTTTGAATCATATTCCACCACGCTGTTCCAATGCGGGTTGGTGGACTGCACATGTGGCAGAATTTCGATGAAATTAGACACATGCAGGTTTCCTCACGATGTTTTCCTTCACCGCCGAGCACGAGATGAATTATAAACACAATTAAGCATATATATATAGTGATGCTTGCCTGGGTTTGAACCCGAAATCATGGGTTAAGATGCAAGCGTTCTAGCCACTGAGCCATCTCAGCTCACCCTTAACCCCTCCACGCGACTAAAGCTTAGAACACTAATCATAATATAATAATACCTAAATCGTATATATGTTAAGTCATGGTAATAAAGAATTACGATTTATATAATTAACGTAGATATATTATTATTTTAGTATATGAAGTTATATACAACCTCCTTCTATCATATTATGCTCATAGTCTAATTAACTTACATCTCGTTCATTTTTTAAAATGTTTTTTAACTGGTAGCGTACTATCACCTGATAGTAAATTTTCAGCATACTTTATATCGCCAATTCGTCGCCAACCTTGGCCGCCAAACGCCAATCTAACATCAGCTGTGTTTGTACACTGGCTCATACATGTATACAAAACACCAGTGCATTCATAACAACCTACAATCAGGTGGTCCACAGCCAGCTAACTATGCGAAAAAATGCTTTCTACTATAGGAAAACAGTGGAGGAAAATTGAGAAGAGAAGAGAAATTGAGATAAGTATTTGACATTCTCTTCCTTCTCATAAGGAGTAGAATTTCCAGACGTGGAACATTTACCGTGTTCTTCCCCACTTTAACGTTATAGCGTTATCACAATAAACAAATAATGATAACAATTTTCAACGGATACATTTGTATATCGAACGACATAATACGAAGATATATGTATGTGCATATGTTAAGAGCAACTTTATCAACATCCGATACCGCAATATATTCATTTCAATAAAGTAAAACCAAAGTCCCGACGGAACTGATAATCATTTAGAAAATTATAACATAATTTATTGAAAACGAGCGATCATTATCTGCTTCCCGAAATTTATTAATTAAGAGGATATGGTATAGATATAATTAATTACTCTGGACTATTATAGCTTACTCGCAGTGAATAAAATATTAGAATTGGATTATTAGTTGCATATAACCGTACATACAAACAGACAGGTATAGGATACATACTTCTATATAAGTACTATCATTTTTATTATCATTATAAAAAGTAAAGCTGAGAAAATTTCTCCAAAATTACATGTTGACCAAAATATCGCTCATTTCATTCAGATGTCCAAGTGATTAGAGGTGTGCTTAACTAAATATAACAGATTCAAATTCTGCAAGCAATATTAATTTTTCAAGTGCTTATTGAATGAAACGTCTTATGGAAATCTTTACGTATTTTGTATTCAATGAAATTCTGCCACATGTGTGTCTCCCATCTGTGGTGGGTGCTCAAAGATTTAGACAGAGTTAAGGAATTTTTTTGTTTCAAGAGAAATATCATGTGTTGTCAGGAATTAAAATAAAAATTATGAATGAGTTTGTAGAGAATTATTTAAATATATTTATCTTAGCTATTAGCCTATTTCTATTTCCACTATAGGCGAGTTTTGACCTTGCTTGATTGGGAATTACCGATAAGAGTATTCTACAATTGCAGAAAAAGTCATTAAAACACACACGATTTTATCGAACGCATATTGATAAAGACTGGCTAATTAAGTCTTAGTAACTTATCATATTTTAATACACATTTTTTTAATTAAACACAGGTAGAGTACCTTTTTTCTATGTGTGTGTAAAGAAAAAATCCACAGATATTTTAACTGAATTTATGAAACGGCAAATTTCATAAAATCTGATTATTTAAAAAAAACACACTGGCGAAGAAGGCATATTATTCAATACGAGATTATATAGATGAGAAAAAAGCGTAAAGCTAATATTTGTTGACTTCCTGTCAGGATGTATTACATACATATATAATTGTATGTAACTAACTTTACTTTGTATTTTTAAATTTTGAGTATTTTGCCGGTTTTGCTCGGTAGAATCTTCATTCCGAAACTTTTGTAGCTTCACCTGCTGTAGAAGCTGCTGTTGCGATTCAAAAGTGCTTATGAATTTGAGTTTTTTTAATTGCCTATTTGAATAAGATATAGTTTCATTTTGATTCTTAGTAAGATCGCTTTAATTTTGATGTAGTTCTATAACATGACGATTCAACAGTGCTTGTAAAAGTCTACTTGATAAAGTATATTTTGATTTTGATTGCGTGTGTTCTTCACTCTAGAGGAGCAGGAGCTAGATGCGAGTAGCCGAAGAAAGACCACAGTGGCGTGCATTTGGAGAGCAGTGGACAAATATGGGCTGTTGATGATTTTTACCTGTCACTGTTTTAAACCGACAGGATCAGACATTACCCTTAAAGTCTTAAAATAATTTTAAATGAATGACGATATATTTGATTGTTTGAAAGAATTCCCAATTACAACTTAACATAATTGCAGATACCTGTGGATCTCACACCATATCCCAAAGAAGGTGAGTACAGGTATGAATATATAGACTAAACAGATCACTGCAGATTAATTCCACTTAACACTGAAATTCCGTTGCTATTTAATGCATTCAACCTCGCATGAGATGCATCGAGATCTATTTAAGCGTTTGCTTCCACCGTATTGCGGTTTTACAGCAATTTCAGTTGACTGGTTAGCGTGTGGATCGAACGGTCCATTGACATCTAACTACACTGGATATCTGGTCTTCAAATTTATAAATATGCCTTCAATCTCAAGTTGAATAATATATTCTTAAAGGTAAATAGATCGATTATTGTTTTAAAAGAAGTTATATGCTTTATAGTGCTATGTAATCATATAATCAGGGTATTTATCGTTAGATTGTCCATTTAAGTATTTATCCAATTTGATTTAGCTGTTTTCGATTAATTGGATATGATTAATGGAAAAAACACGTCACTAAGTATCTAAGTCAGCAAATCTCGGGAAAAAATATGTTTCTTAGAATGTCATCTAAGTAACGTTTTGCATTTACTTATTGGTTACCACCTGGGTACCACCTCATCCTCAGATATTCTATCGCTAAACAGCAGTACTCAGAATTTTCGTTTCCCAGTTTGAAAGGAAAGCGAGCCAGTGTTACTACAAGGATATTGCATCTTAGTTTCCAAGGTTGGTGGTGAATTACTGGGATTGTTAATATTGCTTACAGTGCTAACGTCTATTCATTTGCCAATCTACCTACCTTATAATAAAAATAAAATACTCATTAATAAATGGATTAGGTGCTCATGATATCGGACACGACTGGAACTTTAGGACGCAGGACGAATTCACGTTACTTCCGAAGAGAGCAATGCCAATTTCCTGGCGTACTTCGCACTTTGACGAACTTAATTTTTTTTAGTGTCTCAAGATGGTAGCCTTGCACCTCCTGGTACCAGGTCTCTTAATTTATAAGCTAGTCTTACAAGAACTACCCTCTTCTCAAACAGTAAAGTAAAAAAGTAAAAGGTTTCTCAAACAGGATCGAGCGATAATTAATCAAAGGGTTTGTTAGACTAGTAAATTTATCTAGGACAATTATTTAAAGTTTAAAATCTATTTTATAATTATAACCAGTGATGTGTTTGATGTGTATTTGGTCACGTAGATGAACATATAATTTCCAAGGACTGGGTGTCATGGCAACGGAATCACAGTCCATTGATAACGACTATTTATCACTTAAACATTATACTGTAATTGTTACAAAATAAAACCTTGTTCTAATTTAAGTTATATATTATCTATTAATTAACATATATCTATGAAATACGATCACGTTGATTTTAATCGAAGGTCACAGGGTCAAATCCAGGCTAGCGTGTTGTGGTTGTGATACATCTCGTGTTCGGTGACGTAAAACAATACAAGGAAGCCTGCACGTTTCTCTTAAAATAAATTGCTTTAAAAATTGTAACATTTTACTAGCGAACCGCCCCTACACAAGTGAAATTTATTAATGAAGTAAATTAAATGTAGGATTAGTAATATAACAATAAGGAGGTACCTGTATTTATTTATGTTATGACGTTTGTTTGTCGATTACTTTATAAAAGTATGGAACTAATTAATAGTGTATGGGTATAATATAAAAAATATTTTGGGTAACAATTTATTTGTGGATTAAGAAAGTCGGAAATGTAACAACTTTTTTCGTATTAATAGTAAACGAAAGAAGATTCCATATTAATTAACATAAGAATTAATAACATTAAATGCAGACATTTTTGTGTGAAATGTAGTGTATCATTTATAAAAAAATACATTGGTAAAAAGGCATATTATTCGATACAAGATTTTGCAGATGATAAAAAAGCGTGGAATAAATACATGTTGACTTCCAGGCAGGATACATTAATTACATTTAAATATAATTGTATTTAACTAATATGATTGTATTTTTTAAATGTTGAAAAAGAGTAAATAATGAGTTTCTTGCCGGTTCTTTTCGGTAGAATCTACTTTCCGAACCGGTGGTAGCTTCACTTAATTGTTAAATGACGATTTAAAAGTTTATTTTGATTTGATTTGATAAATACAAATATGAAAATCGAAAAAGAAAATTGAAGTGTACTGAAATATTATTATTCTTGCTCCATAATAATCTTATTTTATTATTATAAATGGAATAGTTGAACGAATGGTTGGAGGCTTTCAAACGCATGTTTTCCCTCATACTTATAATATTAAAAAACTAGCAAAACTCCATTAGCCCTGGCTTCTCACGGGTACAATGCTGAAATTAAATATACGACATCACATTAGAAACATCTATAATTATCAGTGTTTCTTTACTATATTGTCAATGTTTTATGTACAAAAACCTTCCTCTTAAAAAAACCGCAGCAAATTCTGTTGAGTAATTTTAAAAATTGAAGTATACATAGGAACAGACAGCGGTAAGCGACTTAGTTTTATACTATGTATAGCTTATAAAATAAACAACTTTATCATTTAGTAATATCACGATTTATAGCACTAATTTTTAGCCCAAAATCTATTTATTATTAATTATAGGAATTTATATCCTAAATGTATTTAATAATTTTAACATATACGAAAATAATGCAATGTTTTTATTAATATCATTAACCTTGTAATTAATAAATATAATATTATATTTTAGATTAAAAACTAGTTATGGACAAAAATAATAATAAAGTCAATAAGATATGTACCAATTTATAAAAATAATTACTGACATTTATAAATATTTAGCCTCTTATCAATTTGCCAATGTACTTTTTGTTTTAATTTTAATTTTGTTTCTTTTTTATATATTTATCCTTATTAATAATTGTACCTATAAGCTCTCCGTTACTATATGTTTATTGATTCATTATGTTATACTTTGTTTAATTTTAATAATTGTGTCATTAGTATCAGTGGAAACTTAGCTAATATTATATATTGTACATATATTATTGTGCCATAAATGTCTACTCATTGTTTGTATGTATATCATAGTCTATATAAATATTATATGCTGTATCGCTTCGTCAATAACCATTTATAATTGACCCCTAAAAACAATAGACTATTATTTTTTTTCTGATAACTAACAGGAGATAATTATAATTTTTTTTCTAATTTCTAATTATAACAGCAGAATGATGTTACATTTCCATAATTAAGAAAAAAAAAATACGATATAGAAAATAGTGGTGTTATTAGAATATAAAAACGAAGTTAGAGTTCTAAGTATGATTGTCGGTTTGTTTTAAATATATTTCATTTAAAACGTCGCTTAGGTCGTTTTGGTCATGGCCATTATTAAGGTAATAATTCTTCTACTACACGTGCCATAAAATATATGTATAATATTATGTACTGTAGCTCGAATACATAAAGAGAAGCACGTGAATCTTAACCTGTAATTAGTGGTTAAAGTCCGATTAAGCGCTAAGTTTATTACCGGTGGTACGAGAGATAAGATGTCCTCGGGTTAAGAGTGATTGTCGTAGGTTAGTGCCTACCGCAGGGTTTGATGGAATTGAGCATTGTATAACTATGGGCGCTGTGTTATTGTCTAATCTTCATTAAATACAGAGTATATTACAAATTATTATTAATTAAGAAACATTTAACAAAAAAAAAAAAACTAATTAATATGCACTAAAAAGTAGTTGAGTAAAAGTGTTCTCCTAAGTAAAATTAAATGAAAATAATTAGACTACTTAAAAGTCGATTTACGAGTTTATGTAATGTAGTTGCAACTACTGTTATATTTGGAGCCGGTGTCAGCCACGGGCACGCGCTTCTCTAATCAAAAGAGAGAAGCGATACGAATTCCTTATTGTCATTTGTCGTATAACAGTTAATTTGTAACAAAAAATTTTGTTAAAATATTCTCGTATTATTTTTTGCCAGATATAGTGTAGCGTTTTCTTGGCTGGAACAGTATTGTAGGTACATCTTACAAAGATATAAAAAAGTTCGCGATCGTATACTTAGGGATAGCCCACATGAACCATTTAACTTATACTTTCGAGATGTAATGACTAATTTTATGAAACAATTTCAAGCAACACAGGCTTAATCCTTATCTAAGAGGACCTTCAGTATCACCAGAAACCAGGGCGTTTCGCTAGATATAAATCGAATACCGGTAACGAAAAAACACTTCAAATATGAGATATATTAATATGAATTCAATTGAATTTCCTTATCATTATGTGATTAGAAAGAAAGTCCCTCGCATAATCTATCTGTGTGTCTTAAGGCGATAAACTCAAAAAATCACCGAACGAAAAAACTCCTTGCAAGATAACAATCACCATACAAACAAATTATCCCACTTTGATTGATGACTGTTATATTTAGTCATTTGTGAAATGATTTCAAGCAACAGAAACATATAAAATAATTTGGACATTTTTCTTATTTCTCAATTTCTCTTATCCGAAGTAAAAAGGGGGAAGATTCAAGGCCATTCCCAAAAAGTATGGCTTATCTATCTACAACAACAGCCTGTAAATTTCCCACTGCTGGGCTAAGGCCTTCTCTCTCTTTGAGGAGAAAATTCAGAACATATTCCACCATGCTGTTCCAATGCGGATTGGCGGAAAACACATGTGGCAGAATTTTTATGAAATTAGACAGATGCAGGTTTCCTCATGATGTTTTCCTTCACCGCCGAGCACGAGATGAATTGTTTTGTTGTAAAATTAAGCACATGATTATTCAGTGGTGCCTGGGCTTGAAACCGCAATCATCGGTTAAGATGTATGCGTTCTAACCTCTGGGTCATCTTAATATGTTATTAATAATACACAGGATGAATTTAATTTTATCCCAACAACAGTAGGTACCCAGTATTGTTGTGTTCCGGTTCAAAGGGTAAGTGAAACTTTATATATCAAGAAAATGCACCCTAAGCCAAGGCCGGTCGTTAATAATCGTTAATACTCGACTAACACATATATTTACACAGAACTCTACATAATATATATGACGTAAAATAAAATTAACTTGAAGGCATACGCCATAAATATTACGTATGTTTTCTAAATTTCCTAGAAATACTCGAGATAATGATTGTTGTTGTGTATGTAATTAAAGTGATCTGGAGGTGAGCACATTATTTTAGGTCACCGTCAGCATGCGCATGCGCTTTTCATCTCCTAGTAATATCTGTAAACAAGTTATTTCAAGTTTAACAATTATATGTATAAGCAATGATATTATAATTCAATTGGCATTTCAAATTTGGAACGCAATGCTAAATACATTTTTTTAATTTCAGCTAGGCAATATATTGAAGCACAGGCCACACACACATAATATTATTTACATTTAATTTAATTAACTTTTTTTTAACTCATATACTTGCAGTAATAATTCTTCCTATCGCTTTTGTTATTTAACTTACTGTATTTTTATTTTTGCACACACATAAAATGTTTTGTATAAAATATTAATATATAATTATATAAATTATTTTCCCAAGTCGTTCGGGTGTTAAATAATAAATGATTAAAAATAATTATTGCATATATGTATCGTTTGATTTATATATAAATAATACATTGATAAAAGTATGTATGTAACAGCAAAATGTTAAGTCATATGTGATGAAGTCATCCCTGGTGGGGATCGAACCCACGACCTTTGGATTAGAAGTCCAACGCGCTATCCTCTGCGCCACAGGGACTATATGCATGAAACTTTTAATTTTGATTCCAACGTACAATTATTTACAATGTGAACTTAAAATAAAATAAAATAAAAAATCTTTACTAATATCACATATGTATAAGTGACTGTGTTCAACCGATTTAGATGAATTTTAGTACGGAGATAGTTTGGGTACGGGAGAACAATAAATCAGTGATAACTATTTATTTAATACAAAATTATTATAACATTAGATGACGATAAATAATGCTTGTAAAAAGCCTATTAAAGTATATTTCGATTTGATTCAGTAATGCACTTCGTGTTAGCTAGAGACTCTCTTCGGGATGTTTTTAACAAAGTGGGAATACTCACTGTTGCGTCGCAATATATTTACAACAATATAATGTATATTCACAGTAACATTGAATATACATATACAACAATATTATGTATATTCACATACCATAAAATCATAAATGTTGAAAAAGAGTAACTACTGAGTTTCTTGCCGGTTCTTCTCAGTAGAATCTACTTTCCGAACCGGTGGTAGCTTCACTTAATTGCTAATTGACGATTCAAAAGTGCTTGTAAAAGACCACTTGATTAGAGTTTATTTTGATTTTGTTATTGTCACAACTATTCACAAAATATTTGGCTAATTATCAGAGTATCGGATTCACAACAAACGGTAACAGCATACCTATACTGTTAGCATTCCACGCAGTCATGATCTGTACAATAACTTATTTTATTATTCACTAGCTAAAACTGCTGATTTACTCGCGAGATATTTGTATAACTTCACCTATAACTAAACCGTCAGTCTACCTTTCACTACCTCAATGGATGAATTAAAAAAAAATCATGGAATAAGATTTTAATACATCCTATTTCCTAACTTTAGCGTGTTTCATATTTATTTTACGTCCAGTTTATAATTTAAATTTAGAATCTAAAACAATAAACCAACGACGCATTTACGATATGTTTTATATAAAACCTTTTTTTATAAAATATAATAAAAGAAGTGTGTAAAAAATGTAAAAAAAAAATACCCGCATCGAACAAACTCGATATTCGAAATGCCTTACAACGAGTTTCATTGACGTCAGATCACTGGTTAGATTGTGTATTTTTTATTTCAAATAATGATACCTATCATAACGTTATAGCTTAATTTCATTTTAATAAATGGCTATAAAAAATAAACGCGTACGTCTCTGTACGCCAGACGAAGTGATAACTTAAACTAATCTAATACAAGAGAAAAACTAAGAAAATTTACTTGAATTTTGTGTATATTATATATACATATAGTATATGAGAGTGTAAAGAAAGGCTATTTATTGATAAAATCTTTTATCATTACATAGAATAAAACAAAGTCGCTTACCGCTGTCTATCCCTATGTATTCTTAGATCTTTAAAATTACGCAAAGGATTTAGATGCGGTTTTTTTAATAGATAGATTGATTCGAGAGGAAGGTTTTTGTATATAATATGTGGAGAATATAATAAAATAACCCGGATAATTTTAAGAGTTTCTAATATGATGTCGTAAATAGGCAAATTCTGTAGTATATTTATTGACAGCATTGCATTTGCGTATCCGAGGTGCAACATCAACAGCCTGTTAATTTTCCAATGCTGGGCTACAACCTCCTCCTCCTTTGAGGAGAGGGTTCGAAACATATTCCACCACGCTGTTCCAATGCGGATTGGTGGAATACACGTTTGGTTGAATTTCTTTGAAATTAGACACATCGAGGTTTCCTCACGATTTGTTACTTCGCACGAAAAGAATTATAAACACAAATTAAGCAAATGAATATTCAGTGATGTTTGCCTGAGTTTGAACTCGCAATCATCGGTTAAGATGAACGCGCTCTAATCACTAGGCCCTTTTGGCTCAATCTTTATAAAATGATGAATGTATTATTTGTAACAGTATATTTATGTTTGATTTAGTTCTGATATAGTTGAATAGAGCAACCCGAACTCAACGATTTCAGCCTTGATCCACAGAATGTTATGATAATCACATCATAGATCCTTTTGAAAAGCGTATAAATTCTCTAACAAAAGCGTAACAAAAGTTGTAGGGTATAGTCCTACTTACTTATTGATCCCACCCGAAATTTAAAGCTATCTAGATCGCTATTTACTCCTGTTACTCGACTGCATAGTGTCAGTAACTCTTTTGCGGGGTCATGTAATACAATTTTAAAACAGGATACCAGAAAGCGTTCAATATGCTTCTGTTGCAAAATTTTCAAAAATTAAAAAAGTACTATGTGTGCGTGTATGTGTGTATATTACAATTTATTAAGACTTATTAAGACTTATTAGTCTACCGTTGACAGCACACATTGAAATGAAACGAAAACGAATGAAAACGTCTCCTGTCTATTTCTTTGTAAGCTATACTAATAATTTGAATTAGATATTAAAGTTACTTGGTAGTAGGGCTTTGTGCAAGCCCGTCTGGGTAGGTACCACCTACTCACCAGTTATTCTACCACCAAATAACAGTACTCAGTATTGTTATGTTCCGGTTTGAAGGGTAAGTGAGCCAGTGTAACTACAGGCACAAGGGACATAACATCTTAGTTCCCAAGGTTGGTGGCACATTGACGATATAAGGAATAGTTAATATTTCTTACAGCGTCATTGTCTATGGGTGATGGTGACCACTTACCATCAGGTGGCCCATATGCTCGTCCGCCAACCTATACCATAAAAAAAATCTGTCTGCCTGTCTTTTACAGTCAAACAATCGAATTCTAATTTGGTATGAAGCAAGCGGCGGGCGACAGCTAGTACTGAATATCTATCCAAAAAACAAGATTTATAAAAAACTAAATCCGCTTTATTTTTTTCGTCAGTTCTTCTCATGTCTATTCAATAATAATTAGTAAGTAAGTATAATGATTCTAAAATTCAATACGGGATTTCATTTGATTTGAGAGTTCAATAAGTCAATAGATGTCCAAAATGTATGTATGTATGTAATGTACACTATAAACAATCACAAATATTTACAAATACTTTGTAATTAACCTTTTATAAGTAGCAACATTCCGTTAGATGATAATCTATCTTGAGAAATTGTAAGTTCGGAGCGTGCGCACAGGAGTGAGATGATTGAATACAGCTTTCAATCTTTCGCACATCGCACTACCAGATGACATTAGGATTTCTTCTGACTTCTGTATTTCTTGAGGATTACAGTCCGTGTATCTTAAGACCTTCATCTTCTAGGCTAACGCCATCCATCATCAGACAGAGCCTGACATCATTTATGTTTGAGGCACTTTTTATTTTCACTAACACGTCATTTAGTGCAACAAGAATAGTGTGTTTTAATTAATTAATGTATTGCTTACATTTCTGACTCTGACGATCTCGGAGGTGGTGTCAGTCTAGTGCTAAGTAATTGCCTTAGAGATACATTGGCGTTTCATGTCTCAGACCAACAATACCTACCAAGAAATTTCAGTAATTCGGACTTCAAAGCGTTACAAACAAACAAACAAAAATACTTTTATTGTAAGATTAGTTAAAGGAATTTCAATTTAAAATTAAATAACATATAAGTATAATAATACATGTGTGATTATGTAAAAAATAACCTCACATTTAACATTGATTGTAGATAATTAATAGCGTATGAAATATTAATGTAGTATGTATTGGTTGAGCGTATGTAAGCAAAAAATTTCGTGCGCAATCAATATTACAAATTAGTTATAAAAAATATCGTAAGTTTGGCGTTAACCTCTGGTTTCGCTAATCATTAAAAAACTAATAAAAAATCTATACTTATAACATCGTCTTAGTGGCTATTAACGAAAATGTTTAAATTTGGAACACATATTAAGGTAAGGTAAGGTTGATGAAGCGGAGATGGCCCAATGGTAAGAACGCGTGCATCTTAACCGGGTTTGCGGGTTCAAACCTAGGCAAGCACCGCTGATTCATGTGCTTAATTTGTCTTTCAAATTCATCTCGTGCTCAGCGGTGAAGGAAAACATCGTGAGGAAACCTGCATGTGACAAATTTCATATAAATTCTGCCACATGTGTATTCCACCAATCCGCATTGGAACAGCGTGGTGGAATATGTTCCAAACCTTCTCTTCAAAGGGAGAGGTAGCCTTTAGCCCAGCAGTGGGAATTAACAGGCTGCTGTTGTTGTTGTTTGTTGTTGTAAGGTTATCCATTGACGACCTCTGTGTTCGAGTTGTGTGAACATCTGTTCTCATGGGTACACTCCGGGGACCCGAGTTCCGATACTGAGACAAGATCGGGATGGTTGCATAGTCAGCATCTTCAATCTGGAATGCAATCCCAATAAAATTTAATGGCATTATTCTAAATTCGAATACGGAATCTGCTCAGGCATCAAACTTGATACCTCCGTGGTTTTCATGGGTACGCTGCTCCGTGGTCCCAGGTTTGTTTCCCGGCCGAATCGATGTAGAAAAGTTCATTGGTTTCCTATGTTGTCTTGGGTCTGTGTTTGTGGTACCGTCTTTACTTCTTATTTTCGATAACAAAAGTGCTTTAGGTGCTTACATTGGAGTCAGAATCCAATATATGTTAATTTATTTATTGATACATAGTATTTTTGAAAATTTACACTTTGAAGGCGGAGAAGGGAGACGACTTTATATTCATTTTAGTCGAATAAAGTCGGGACGGCTAGCTATATTTTGAATTCTTTTTTGAAATATGCTCTTAGAAAAAGTTTAAAATTATCATATTATTTGATCATATTTGTGATAAGAGAGAACCGGTTTGACACTAAACCGGTAACTCAATTAATCTTTTTAATTAATAATATGTCATATAGTTATTGCGTACAGTTTAATTTATATGACTTGCAAGATAAACTTCACGTTTTTTTTTATCGTGTACATAATTTTATTCGGAAACGAAAGATACACAATACTTTGTTGTAAATATAGTAGGTACGACACAACTTAGATGTAGCATCGGCAAAATCAATAAAAACGAATACTGTCGATTTACGCAATCAATAGAAATAGCTCCCTATCGCTTAGCTCAGTCCCGCCAAAATCGGACTGTTTCAGAGTCTCGGAACAAACAGACAGACAGAAAAAAACAGAAAAAAATAATGTTATTTTGGTGTACGTAGGTACATACATATGCATTAAGAAAAAGCGGTTATTTTAATATTACAAACCCACACTCCAATTTTATTATGTGTATCGATATAGACCAGATCTTATCGCCTCCCTTGGATTTGGCTAATTAACTTTTTGCCCAGAATTGGTTTGCGATTAAATGGGCAAAAGTTTAGTCTTCTACGGTCATGATTTGCACAGAAGTTATATTCAATTTTATAATTATTATTCTCCGTTGAGATGTAAATTAAGAGTAACCTACACATAGTCCCTGTGGCGCAGAGGATAGCGCGTTGGACTTCTAATCCAAAGGTCGTGGGTTCGATCCCCACCAGGGATGCACATTGAATAGTTAATTAAATCATTCATAATTAATACGCCTTTTTTCTTATTTTTATATTCAACAAAAAATTTATTTTTCAAAATTTAACTGATTTATTATATTCTACACAAATTTAATATATTATATATTAAATTTGTGTAGAATCTGTCTAACCTATTAATCATGATTGTGTAATAAAATTAAAGTATCAAGCTTGCCAACAAACTATCGCATAAATAATAATGACTCTCTGATTTAGTTATTTGGTTTCATTTTGTAAACAAAATATCGAGACTATGATAAATCTAACATAACATTAAATATATAAGAAATATTTAAATCAATAACTCGTTTTTGGTTGAAATCGTAAGTCAACAGTTGCGAGAATGATAAATAGTATAATTTATGTTATATATAGGAATTAATGCTAGTTTTGACTTCTTTATATCCACCAAGTTAGTTGAACCTTTATTCAGTTATTCTTACACTGTTAGATGGATCATCTTCACTGGCTAGTCTGCTAACTCCGAGTAGGTTTCACTACACACTTACCAAATTATTATTGTTATTAATTCTAAAATGACTTTCTCTGAAATAGAACTAAAAAGTTTAAGTTTTTATTTTAGTGAAAATAATTTATTATGATTCGTTGTACGTTACATTCACCTTTTGCAAAAATTTATTCTTGAGGAAAATCTTTGGTTGCAATTTTATATATATATATTCATATGTTATTCTATGTGTATTCATATATAACATTATCTCACAAATATTGTTTTCTTATTAGAAAGTTACTAATTCGTGATCGTATTACATTTCAAATCTTGGTATATTTTTAATTGAAGCGAGACTGCTAGGCAATCAAACTTTAACTAGATGAAAACCCGGTTTCGCTAGTTAATAAATAAAACTAATCAAATAAAAATTAACATATACTAACTACCGTACCCCTGAACGAAATTATTATTTGGAACACTTTATGAACGCATCCGTAAAAAGCAAACATGGCCGCTGTTACAACTTAACTCGTTTAAACTTCATATACGAATAGGCTATTTGACTGGTTTTTAAAATCCATTTTATATTATTAAGTAAAGGTTAAGGAACCCAGTAAAAATTGACTTTTTTATTTCTAGTACATATTTGCCAAAAAATATCATATTAAAATTCCATATTTAAATAACACGCGAAAACGCTACTTGGACAATATGGCGCTGCAATGGGGTCGGTGACGTCACTTTGCTGTATTTTAATCTGTGGTACATACAGTAGAAAAGCAAGGTTTACAAGAAAGTTACTTTATCATAAGCCCGGCCAATCAGGAGCGTCACGTGACAAACGTTTGAAAAAATGCATTTTTATTAATTGTTTTTTGAATAAATTAAGTATTATTTTAAAGTTTCGTTAGTAAATAACCATTTTTAAACTCATAATATACACTGATTACAATAATTCACAATTTATTTTTCGCATTGTCAAATAGCCTATTTTGCGGATGTTATCGACTAAAAATGATTATTTTTTAACGACCTATAAATTTGGTCTTGGTCTTGATCGAGTCTATCGTAAGCCTGCACGAAATTATTAATATAGATAGCTCTGTATCATTCAAATAAATTATTACAAACAGTTGTATTACGCATTTAGTAGCTTAATAATGTTTGATTATAGTTGTTATATTTACAAAAAGATTTGATGTTATCAACGCGCCTGACGTAGATAGTCTTGATAGTCTTTGTTTTCTGATATAAAGATTACATTTTATATTGTACTAAAATTAGAATAACAATTTATTTATTTTACATAAAAATAGACCAATGAAAGTATGACCGAATTTCTTATTGACCTTGCATAATATGAGTTGTGTTCTGATGATAAAATTACATTGTAATTGTTCTGTAAAATATCGTATCAAAGAGATTTATTTAGAAAAGAGTTAAACACAATTCAATGTAAATCTAACTAACAATGAACTGAAGTTATTTTTAAGCGCATTCTATTATTTGTGCTACAATGTTGGTGTAGTTGGTTATAGTACGACACAACTTAGATGTAGCATCGGCAAATTCAATAACACCGATTACTGCCGATTTAAGCAACCAATAGAAATAGCTTCCAATCGCGCCATTCAACGATATTCGTTGATATAGATTTCTGCGTCAGTTCAACCCGAGAAAGCACGTGTCAAATTAACGAATATTTTAGGTCATATGATGTTACAAGTTATTACGTTTGTGTAAAGATCATATTCACATAAAAAATATGAATATGAATAAATATTGATAATTTGGGATAGCTTACTCAATTCGGATGTGATCGGTTTTACGAATTTTACCGATGCTACATCTAAGTTGTGTTCTGTAAATGGCTGCAGACTATGTTCGAATCTAGATTTCAACTTTTTAACAGCCAGAGTTAAAAAAAATAGTTTGATAGAAAGACTAGGTATCAACGCAGGACATTATAGAGTGCCCATGTTTTTGCGCTAGTGAAAATGAATTCTCTACCTTATTAAAGATTTATATTTAATTTAATTGTATTATATATATAAATAAAAATATAAACTTGACTGCTTATTATATATGTACTTGAAAAAAGTTCCATATGTTATTCAGAGAGCATGGTCGCTGTACCTAATTACAGGATTGTATATACAAATGATGCGTCTTGTACTCATAACTTCATTTATTTTCTTATTTTGACTCTAAAAAATATATACATACTTTTTAGACTTAAATTTAGATTACTATATAATGAAACTGTAAAGTTTTACATACATATTATTATCTTTCTATTACCCTTGTTATGCGATGGTACGGCTCTTCGTTTGAATTCAGAACCTTACGATGTGCAGCTGTAAATAGAAAACGAGGCTTAATAAAATTCATAGTGCGAAGGTTAGTGCTTGTGAACTAATTAATTGAATCAAGTAACGTTAATAACACAAATTTTGATGGGTACTCCTTTGTAGTCAATAAAATAGATTCATTTAGCGACGTGTTCTTAAACGAATATTTCGTTTTATGACGAAGGACTCACTTAATATCATTGATTAGAATGACGCACGCACTTTTATAATTAAAATCGTTTGATTGTCCAAATTGATAAATAGCCAGCCTCCTAATAAACTCTTTATTAGCAGATATAAAGTCGGTATGCATTGTAAAAATGCTCAAGTAAAGAAATGGTTCCGTATTTCGTTTTCTCTGACATTTATATACTTTAGTTTTTTTTTTCAGGGACTAGTGCTATCCCTGTGTGTAGACAAATGTCTACTTGGGTTCCGTATATAAAATTGTCTCAGTTGTTTGTAAGGATAATGCTGGGAAGGGATGTGTCTCATTTTCAACCGACTTCCAAAAGGAGGAGGTTATCAATTCGTCTGTATTTTTTTTTATGTTTGTTATCTCATAACTTTTCACTGGGTGGACCGATTTTGATAATTTTTTTTTGTTTGAAAGGTAGTGCTTCCCGTGGGGTCCCATTTATTTTTTATTTTTTTCCGATGATGGTATCCATATGAAAACGATATAAGTCTTAAATTTGCATTATGTATATGCGCGACAAATAGGTGAATAACTGAAAATCACGTTAACCAATTTTGATAATTCTTTTTTTATTATAAAATATATACTTCAAGGGTAACTTGGTGAAAGTTTGGTAAGGTTCTGAGCACAGGATCCATGACAAAGTAACGGAACGGAAGGGAACGGAACAATTCTGAGGAGTCTTTTATTTTTCGGATGGAGTCGGTGTCAGCCAATAAAACCCTACAGTATTTCTATCAAAAATCAATACGAGAATACTTTAACAAATATGTTTTTTACAAATTACCTTTTACACAATAATATACTGGATCAATCAAGGGGCTCGTATCGCTTCTTTCTTTTGATTGTTGGGGCAAGGGCACCGTGGCTGACACCGTCTCCAAATATACCAATAATTATAACTACATGATATAATCGTTAATCGACTTTTAAGTAGTCTAATATTTTTCATTTCATTTAACTTAGGAAGACTCTAAAAAATATGTTGAATACGCAATTATTTTTATTACTTTTTCGTGCATATTCATTTGTTTTAAAATAGTGTTTTGTTTGAAGTCGGTTTTTCTTTTTGTTAAAATTTTTATTTATTGTTTATTTTGTGCTGTCATTTCGTTATACATTTTACAATGCAAAAAGAGTCTCAATATTAACCGTTTGTAAATTGTGGCGTATTGAGTATGTGCTATTCCAGGCTATAATCTGTTGCAAATTTCATACAAATCCGTTCAACCTTTTTGACGTAACAAACATCCATCCTAAACTTTCACGTTTATAATTTTAATATTAAGATATGAAATGACTCGTTTAAATATTTGTATATTTCTGGTTTTCTTGTAAAAATATCCTAGATCTACAGATATGAGTGATCTATTAAACTTAAATATTTTCTATTGGATTGACGGAATTCTAAAACTAAAGTAACGGTATTAAGTATAGCTGATTACGGGCAGGCAATTGGAAATTAATATATTATAAAGGAATTTAAATATTGACTAGATTAAATTGAATAAAAAATTATTTCGCAGTTTTTGGTAAATAATTCTCCCCTCCACGTATTATATGTGAGTATACAGTGAAGAAATCTCTATATGTATTCGACCGAATAAAAATCTAATGCAGACAAAAGTCACAAATTGAATTTCTTTTTTATAAATTCTTGACATCGTAACTATTTATACATCCATCACCATAGATATGAATACTGAAAATTGAGATTGTTTTTATGAAACAAAGGTGTCGAGGAAACAAGCCAAAAAAGGTGATAGACGGTAGTAGAACAGGCAAATGGTATGCGGATGTTGTCGGTACTACCCGAAAAACGCAAGAAAATCTGACCTTTCTATAGAAGAAGAAACTTTGAACATTCCTAACATCTCCAATACATCACCAACCTTGGTAACTAACGTGTTATATTCACCCACGTTTCACATGTTCTACTGCCAAAAAACAATTCTTAGTAATGAATTGTTCCAGTTTAATTATGAAAACAAACTACCGCCAAACAACAGTACTCAGAATTGTTGTGTTCCGGTTTGAAGGGTCAGTGAGCCAGTGTAACTACAGGCACAAAGGGACATAACATGCTAGTTCCTTAGGTTAGGTTAAGTTGGTGGCACATCGACAATGTAAGGAATAGTTAATATTTCTTACAGCGTCATTGTCTTTGGGTGATGGTGACCAATTACCATCAGGTGACCCATGTACACGTCCGCCAACCTATACCATAAAAAAAAAACAAATGTCATGACTTCTTAGTTCCGAAGATAGTATATGTATACTAATGTCTAAATGTGTTGTGATAAACATCTACCAAATGATCAATTTATACACAAAATATATGACGTCAAGTGTCTAAACGACAAGTGATCCAATCGATGACGACAAAATGACAAATTATTAGTAGGATCGGTTTCCGGGTTTTAGCGAGCAAGCGCGTCAAATTGGAGAAAGCGCGCCCATGCGCGAAATCTTTTGCGCCTTTCATCGCTTCGATTCTCTCGGACCAGTCGATTGGCTAATGAATGAGATAACAATTTACCAAACTTGTTAATTAACTAGAAGTAAGAATTCAGTGTCCTTTGTTTCACCGGAAATTACTTATAAAACAGAACTTTAGAAGTTAGAAGGGAAGTTAGAAGGAACATTTAATCAATTAACAAATAAAAAAAAACGAAAAACAAATTTAATCAAATTGTTCTTATTATTCATTAACATAATACTTCATTGATAAATATTTCTGGGTTTTTGTTTCTTCTCAGGACTGATTGACCATAAACTTTGAATTCTGAAAACATATTTGACAGGAGAAGGTATGCGAGTTTATTGCCGTTTCTTCCAGCTGGAGACTGCTTTCCGAAGACGACTCAAAAATGATATTGTAAAGCATACTTGAATTAAATACATTCGATTGACTAATTGATACCCACCCCAGGAGAATTCGGTTATTTATGGAATTTTTTGGTTAATATCGTAATGGCATATGGACCATCTATTGACGTATTCGCCAATATAGTCTGTATTGTAGTAGTAATAACAGCAAGAATGTTTTTATTTAGACATTTGTGATACCTAACTTCTTTATTTTTGTTTCAGTCAAAGTAAGGTCAACGAAACAATATAATGATGTCAATTTATAACTAAACAAGCTAAGGCTGGTTTCAGGTGACATTGACTCTTTAAATTACTTAATGTAACTAATATTAAGTAAATTTCTGTAAATAAGATATTTATAAATAGCTTGTATAGTTTGTATCTATCATTTTTTTTATGGTATAGGTTGGTGGACGAGCATATGGGCCACATAATGGAAAGTGGTCACCATCACCCATAGACAATGAAGCTGTAAGAAATATTAACTATTCTTTACATCATCAATGTGCCACCAACCTTGGGAACTAAGATGTTATGTCCCTTGTGCCTGTAGTTACACTGGCTCACTCACCCTTCAAATTGGAACACAACAATACTGAGTACTGTTATTTGGCGGTAGAATAACTGATGAGTGGGTGGTACCTACTCAGACGGGTTTGCACAAAGCCCTACCACCACGTAAATCTATTAAGTGCTATTAAGTATCTATTAAGTTTTATTCAATCACAGAATTATGTACATGTAATGAATACTTTTGGTTTGACATCTTTATAAACTAGAAAAAATATATTTTTGAATTTTATTTGAATTGTTAATCTGGTTGGTATGTCAATAATTTTATTGGACGATTGTAACAATAACTGGAATTATAAATGTTAACTATTTGTTTTTCCTGTTTACTTGAAGTTGGATCTTCATTACCCGATCTGTTGTTACAACTGAAAGCAATAAGATTCCCAACTTTATTATCAAAAAGGATACTTCTTCAAGTTGCCAACTGCAAATGAAACAAAGATTTAATTTAAAATAAGAGACGAATATTTGCATCGTTTATTCGCTGCAGCATTTTCCGCGGTGGATCGGTATGGATTCCTTTGACGTAAAACTTATTATTTCAACTATATCATTTCGTTAATTATGCTGTTCAAAGATGTATAAAATTATATATATTTTAACTTTTAAAAAACCTTTCGTTTCGTGATGTATAATTTTTAAATAATTTACAAAATTTCTTTTGGGACTGGAAAATGAACTAATTTATTAAAGTTTAGTATAAGTAGTAGTAAAGTTACAGACTCGTCTGGATAAGTACCGCTCAGTAACTTTCTAATATCTATGAAACCGCTGAAAAGTAATCATATTTGCAGTTACAAGGAACACAACTTTTGGTAATTAAACATGACCAATCACAAAACAGATACAGAACCAATAGCATGTCTTCCTCAAGATTGGGACAAGATCGGGATTGTTTCATAACATCCTCAATCTGGATTTCAGGCCCAATAAAATTTAACAGAATTATTTTAAATTCGAAAATTTCTCAGGCATCAAACTTCACGACATCCGTAGTCGAGTAGTGTGTACACCGGTTTTCACGGGTACGCTGTTCCGTGGTTCCGGGTTCGATGTAGTAAAGTTCATTAGTTTTCTATGTTGTCTTGGGTCTGGGTGTTTGTGGTACCGTCGCTACTTCTGATTTTCCATAACACAAGTGTATTAGCTACATTGGGCTCAGAGTTATGTATGTGATGTTGTCCAATAATTATTTATTGTTTACCAAACTCGGTCCTGGAACGCGAAGTCAGGAAACAGGTAAAGAACTCTCAAACTATTCCTAATAAATATTGTTTTGTCACATAACAATCTGTTGAATATTACGTTTTTCTAAATTATTTTGCAACATAAATAAATATTCAAGCTTTCGATATTTATTTATGATCGTCAATAACTGTGGCTGTTATGACGTCTGTATGGTAAATTTAAATCCAAAGCGTTTACGAATTAGTTAAACTTTCGTTTGTCGCACGTCATTTCTTTGTTCAAATTCAACGGGTTTTTTTCCTAATTTTGTGTTGTTGTGTACAATTTTTAATATAATAAAGAAATGTACAAGAGGCGTTTTCACTCATATTGTGTTCTTTGTCTTTCTTTTTTTATGTAATAGTCCTTTGGATGGTATCGATGGTAAATAAGGGCAAGTGGTCACCAATGGTCATACATACTAAATCAAACCATGTATAGCTGTTTAGAGGGAGGATAGGTGAAGACTTTGAGGGACTTACCCAGACAGGCTTATTTTTATTTTATGACCAAGGATTCCATGTTTTTTTTCTAATTTAGAAGCAGAGGCAGTTTAACCTTTTCTGAGGCTTGTAATAAAACCTTAATACGTTGCCACACAAAAGAGTGAGTCTATACAGTTGAGCAGTGATAGTAATGATAAATAAGTAGCATCACATTTTACAGTTATATATTCCTTGATTAACCGTGTTCTGGAACACAAATGTATTCATATTGGCCGCGTTATAAGCAGAATATCATGGGACATTGTGCTGTGGAAGTAACTAAAATAAATAAGTCAAGCTATAGCACTATTTAACAGTAAATTATTTTACAGATAAGTCACAAATTAAGCCCATATGTGTCTTTCAGCTGTCACATGTCGAGAGTTTTGTGTCAAATAATAGGAAAATTTTTCTTCTTTTTTTAATCTTACTAGACTAGGTAGTTAGTAATTATGAGATGAGTTTATAATTATTAGGATTTGATGTACATCCTGATTTAATTATCGGGACAATCTTACCTTGTTTTACCGTCAGATATCGCTGCTGAAATTACAATTATTATTTATATCATTGCGAGGTAAGGTCCAATTGCATCAAATATTTAAAAGCATGTAAATTGACTAATATATTCGAGTGGGATGTGGAAGTGCTTTGCGTTATTTTAAACCTCTATGAAGATCGAACTAGGACGCTTGACAATGCATTAGCAGTGTACAATAATGAGGTTATTGTATCGCAAAGAGCCAATTTATGTGGGCAGCGGTACTTACCATTAAGTGGTCAATGTGCTTATAGTAAGACAGCACTATCATTTCTTGAAAATTTAAACTTAGGGGCTGATTATCCATTACACAGTACAGACAACTGTCTCAGGGGCGACCTTCCTATAGACGACCAAAAATTGGTTAACCAAATAAGGTTGTGAAATTCAATTTTAGTTTTTGAAGCGTAATATTTTTTTTCATTAGAATAACATGTGTAAGTTGCAAAAAAATGTGTAGTAAATGAAAATAATAGCTTTATGACACAAAAAAAATATATTTAAAGTGTTAGAAAAGGTACAGAGGCTCCAAGTCATTAATTGCCTAGATACATTATGTGTGTGGTGTAATTTAATCTCTTTTGTGCGGTCGTTGTCATCGGATGGTTCAGTGATTGGAAACGATTTGTAGGAATGCAGTTTCAAATACAGGAGAACAGCCCAAATATATCTTGCAATTAAAGAAAAATGTGTAAATGTAAAATTTTTAATTTATTTATCTTTGAAAGACAAGTGTGCAAATGTAAAACCTAAAAATTACAAACTATTAGTATTATTCTAAGAGGAGAATTTAATTAGAGCTCAAGTGTCGAAAATAGTCAATTATTTATTAGACAATTGGAAGCACTCGTGAATGAAAATGTCATTAATGATATTTGCTTTTATTATAATTACTTTACACACCTGTTTGTTTGCTGAAAACACTCCGTCTAAGATCAGCGAGGTCACGATTTGACGTCGCACGTCTCTTTGTCTTCTACAAATATGTTGGTTTTTTACGTCCTAGCCTTTATTAAATGTACGCTAAAAGAAAAGTGTGCAAAAAGTCCAAAGAAAAAAACACTTACATGATAAATAATTACAATTTTTAAAGAAGATAATGTACAGATGTTCGGCTTACGTATACCTAACCTAAACCAAGATAATATTATAAACAAATGTTAAGTATATTACAGTTAGTTTAATTATAAAAAAAAACTTCATTATTTTCAAATTTTTTTATTTTCATTATAAAATAAAAAAAAATGATTTTTGGTGTTATGAAGAATTTTTTGGCTATTAATAAGTAAGTGTAACACTTCCATGATGAATAAAGATTTTTGACTTTGACTTTGACTTTGCTTGAACCCTAAGGAAGGACATGCGCTATATTTTTGTACTTGGAACCTAACGAGGAACCTTAAAAAGGCGTATTATTCGATACAAGATTTTGTAGATGATAAAAAGGCGTGGAATTAATATCTGTTGACTTCCAGGCAGGATATATTAATTTAAATAATTGTATTAACTAACATGACTGTATTTTTTTAAATATTAAAAAAGAGTAACTACTGAATTTCGTGTCGGTTCTTCTCGGTAGAATCTACTTTCCGAACCGGTGATAGCTTCACTTAATTGTTAAATGACGATTCAAAAGTGCCTGTAAAAGCCCACTTGAATAAAGTTTATTTTGATTTTGATTTTTTTGAATAAATACTAATATGATTATATCATTAAAAGAAAATATATACAATATATATTGCTTATTTGGATTTCAATTGAATTACAATTCTCAATTATTAGGGGTTTATTGTTACAAAATTGCTCGTTTTCCAAGATCTTTTTTTTTGTCCATAGCTAGTTCGCGCCTTCGGCAGTACGTACAAGCCTAACTAGCCTACGTGGCTTTGACACTTCGTGTTAAGTTTTAAGATAAAATATTTGCTACTTGTAAAAAAAATTACGAATAAATTGATACCTACAGTTTTCTCACTGTGAGATCTCATTATATTATTAACCTTTTAAAATTATTATCATTAATAACTAACCTAACCTAACTTCACCGTCTATTGTCATTGGCTTTGCAATATTTACTCTTCCTTATATCCCAGCCCGTCTAGATATAACTCGCATTCATCGGATATTCTACTGCCAAATCCAGTACTCATTCAGTATTATTGTTCCAGTTGTAAGCAAGCCAGTATAATTAACAGTACAAAGGGCATACCATCTTAGTTCCCAATCACATTGGCAATTCAAGAAATAGTAACGCTCGGTTGGCACATATGTTCATCGACTTACCTAGATCATAAAAAAATATTTTTTCGCTTGTAACTAAGCCTGAGTGTTTTCTTTTACTTACCAGCGGTAGTTCTCACCTCGACTATTCAAATATTTACTTTAAAATCACACACTGTTGGGATTGAAGGAGTGTTTGCGTGTAATATATAAATGGATGGAAAACCCAGATTGACAAGTATGTTTAAATAAATGGATATTGAGAGCCCAGAATGACAAATTTGTGTCAACGGATTAAATATAAAATACATGTTTGAAAATTATCCATCTATTGTTTAATTTAATTACTAAAACGTGCGGAGTTTATCGCTCTGCTTGTAGCTTTAATTTAAACTCGTTAAACCAGTCTTGGTTTGATTTTAATGAAGTGCATTCAAGCTTCCATCACGAGAACAGTACAAATTTTATTCAGTAAATTTCATTTTCATGATTTGTTACATTACACCATTCAAATTAATATAATTAATTTAATGTAAGATTACTTTTATACTATCAAAAGTTAAACTATACTTATATGATTTTATTTTATACTAGCTGGTGCAAGCGACTCCGTTCGCGTGATTTTAAGACTCAATAAATAAAATTTTAACAAAAAGAAAAACCGACTTCAAACAAAACAGTATTTTAAAACAAATTAAAATGCATTAAAAAGTAATAAAAATAATTGCATATTTAACACAGTTTTGAGAGTCCTCCTAGGTAAAATGAAATGAAAAATATTAGACTACTTAAAAGTCGTTTTACGATTATATAACGTAGTTATAGTTATTGTTATATTTGGGGCGGGTGTCAGACACAGGCACACGCTTCAACAATCAAAAGAAAGAAGCGATACGAGCCTCTTGATTGACCCAGTATAATATCGTATAAAAGGTAATTTGTAAGAAACATTTCTTAAAGTATTCTGGTATTGTTTTTTATAGGTATAGTATAGGGTTGGCTGACACCGACTCCAAATATAGCAATAATTATAACTACATTATATAATCGTAAATCGACTTTTAAGTAGTCTAATATTTTTCATTTCATTTTACCTAGGAGGACTCTCAAAAATGTGTTAAATATGCAATTATTTTTATTACTTTTTAGTGCATTTTAATTTGTTTTAAAATACTGTTTTGTTTGAAGTCAGTTTTTCTTTTTGTTAAAATTTTATTTATTTTTTTATGTTAAGTGAAGCTGATGTAGACTAACATTTTTTTCTTAATATGGATAGATTAAGCGTGCCGTTTATATGAATCAGAAACTACTTCAGAGACAATTTCAAAAGAAACTTTCGAATAAAGCAAAATAGACTTTCGAAAATGCGGCTTTAATATGTCATTCGGCATAAACTTCGAGGTACCACCCTTTTTTTTTTCACTGGAAAAACGCTTTACGCGCTTCCCCCACGAGATGGAAGTGGGGGGTGTGTGGGACTCCCCAGTTTCCTGGACGCCGAGTGCACCCAGGACCACCGGGTTTACCCACTAAAAAACCAGCGGTACCCTCTCCGTCTTTCGGCGGGCGCCACGGGATCGCTTACGCATGCTACCGTGACACGAGGTACCACCCTCGAATAAGCTGTAATCGACCTCAGTAAAAAAACTTTGCAAAAGAGCTATTCGTATGCTATGTCGTACATCATATGACATCACATCATATACACAAAATTTGATTAAAGACAGAAAGAAATTCTGCCCCAAATCGCACCCTAACTGTAAGCCGTTTAGGAGTTCCGTCAATACATAGTATAAAACAAAGTCGCTTTCTCTGTCCCTATATCTTTAAAACTACGCAACGGATGTTGATGAGGTTTTTTTTAATAGATAGTGTAATTCAAGAGGAAGGTTTGTGTACATAATAAATGAACAATATAATAAAGAAACACTGACAATTTTAGAAGTTTGCAATGTGATTTCGTAAATAAACAAATTCTTTAGTATATTTAGTATCAGTATTGCATCCGTGAGAAGTCGGGGCGGGTCGCTAGTTGATTATAATATTCGATTATGACAATTACATGTTCCGGAAGGTGATTCAAATATCCAAGTAACCCATAAATAAAAGATTCGACCGAGTATTGCTAACGTGCTCCTCAGAATTGTTCCGTTCCCTCCCGTTCCCTTAATTTGTCATAGATCCTGTGCTCAAAACCTTACCAAACTTTCACCAAACTACCCTTAAAGTATATCCTTTATAATAAAAAAAGAATCATCAAAATTGGTTAACGTGATTTTGAGTTATTCACCTGTTGTCGCGCATATACATAATGCAAATTTAAGACTTATGTCGTTTTCATACGGATACCATCATCGGAAAAAAATAAAAAAAAATGGGACCCCACGGGAAGCACTACCTTTCAAACAAAAAAAAATTATCAAAATCGGTACACCCAGTAAAAAGTTATGAGGTAACAAACATTAAAAAAAAAAAAAAAAAAAGAAAAAAAAAATACAGTCGAATTGATAACCTCCTCCTTTTTGAAGTCGGTTGAAAAAAGAGGTGTGTTAAATGGTTGAAACGTCGGTGAATCCTTATCCCTCTCTTGGTATTATTTTTATAGATCAAATATTTAAATGCTATGCCATCGATAAAATCAAATCACAAACAATCAAACGTTTTAAATTTATAATTTATTCTTGTAATATTAAAAAGTTATTATGTATTTGTCTAGCTGCGTAATTTATACTACACGTAGTGCCGGGGATTTAAGTATAGATTTTTTGCAATCGCGAACACGCGACAGAGGCACATAAAGGTAGGAAATCGCCTTAAAGTAAACAGAAAGTTTTTGGAATGAGAAGAAAGAAATCGTAAAGTATATATTTTTAAATGTAAAGGACTGGAACACATCTGAAACTCAAATGGTCAGTCAGGAAAGAGTTCAAAGGCAGGACCAAGTTATTAATTATTTAATTCATAATTCCAGCCATCTAACTATCTTAGCAACTAAATCATTAAGCCAGTCAACAAAAGAATCTCACTTATTACTTTACGTAACTCAGTCACGAATTCTCAAATGCTGAATTACGTTCATACGCTATAATACTCTTATATGTTATATTACAATAGTGTTGTTTTTGGACAATGGTATTTTTTTCTTGGTATTTGTAACGTAGTTTACTATTTCTGCTAACTATATAATGTGAATTTGAAATTAGCTTAAGTCTGGTTTTGTTTTTAGCTGCATATTTTAATATTGTATAAAGTTTTGAAATATATAATTAATAATTATACAGTCAAAGTCGCATAGCTTTCAATGATATTTGACAATCGTGTTCTGATATTGATATTTCCCAAAATAAGCATAAAGATGCTAAATTTCTTTACTTAGATGGTAGAACTCCAACAACCAGTCATCAGATATTCTTTCCGAACCGCGTTAATTCGTTTTTTTTTATGGAATATGTTGGCGGACGAGCATATGGGCCACCTGATGGTAAGTGGACACCACCACCCATAGACAATGACGCTGTAAGAAACATTAACTATTCCTTACATCGTCAATGCGCTACCAACATTGGGACCTAAGATGCTCTGTCCCTTGTGCCTGTTTACACTAGCTCAATCACCTTCTCACCGGAACACATCAATACTGCGTACTGTTGTTTAGCGGTAGAATAACTGATGAGTGGGTGGTACCTACCCAGGCGGGCTTGCACAAAGCTCTACCACCAAGTATTGTTGAGATGACCCATTGATATCTTATAACCAAAGTTAGTGGTGCATGGGCTATATAAGAAATGTTTGAAATAAATGGGCAGTTAACTATTTACCTCCAGATGGTCTGAGCTATAAAAAAAATAGCCTTATAAATGGTCCAAATTTATAAGTGTATGTGACAATTGGGCAAATGTGGCAAGTTGTGAACTATGAGGATACGACAGGGAATACATTTAAAGCTCATGCTCTAGATCCCGCGGGATAAAAGCAGTCCCGCAAATAACAAGATTATTATTGCTGCCGGACTCTATATTTCAACTATTTTTCTCATCACAGTTCTCAAATATTTTTTTGTTTTTGGAACGAGTTTCTTTTAGGCGGCTTATAAAAGAGTAAAATGGCAATAACTGATGTTTGTATATAATATTGCTGAAACTAATATTTGGTTTTGTTTCAAATGCACGGAGTTATTAATGCTATTTATTGTTTTTTAATTATTATAAAGAGTTATCAATTTCTTCAAACTGCTCAAAAACATAGAAAGCGACTTAGTTCTAAGTGGACTTTCCATGGGACATCTCGTTTTTTAAATGATTATGTCCAATAATATTTTTCTTTGATACAATATAGTCACTCCTAATGTGATCCTAATACTTCGAGAGAGTTCACATAAGACATAATCATAATATCGACTGTCACTTCCAACCTTCTTCAAAATGCATGATCGTTAGAACACAAAAGATTTCTCTAGAAACTGTTACGCTTCACAATATTAAAACAAACATCGTGATATTTGTTAAAAAAATGCATAGTTATTACCACAAAAAGATCTATTGAATTTATATTTTAATACTGAAAAATAGCAAAGAGTTATAACAGCGCAATATAGATGTTTTGTGATCTATTTATAGGCCTCGCGTTTAGGTATACACTTAAATAAATAAAAGTTATCGTGATAGCGCATTCATAACTTTATTTTTAACTCCAGCAACAGTGTGTGGAAGAGTCTGTAAATATCCCACAAATGAGCTTAAGTCGTCTACGTTATCGAGGAAAGTTTACACATTATTCCACCATAGTAATTCAATGAAAGGAGGTTAAATGTGTATTAATTTTGTCAAACCGAGGATGATATGAATTATTAACTAAAATTCCGTAGAACTTGCCCGGACGAATATACTATTTAATAATATCGCACTTCTCTACTTTCACCTTAATAAGATTAAAATGAAGCTTTCATATTAAAATATGTGTCTTTCACAGGATTGTTGAAAGTTGTAAACTTCAAAATTTCAAGTCCGAATGCTATAAGATTGTAATTCCTTAATCTGATAGATTCATGACTGTATTTAAAATGGTGAAAAAAGTAACTAGTTTCTTGCCGGTTCTTTTCGGTAGACCCTACTTTTCGAACCGGTGGTAGCTTCACTTAAAATAGTTGTAAATGATTCAAAAGTGCTTGTAAAAGTCTACTTGAATAAAGTATATTTTGATTTTGATTGTATCGAAAGAGCAGAAATTTATATATCGATTAAAAAAATCGTTGATGAGCTTAATGTTCTATATTAATGTTATAAATGTGAGAGTAACTCAGTCTGTCTGTCTATCGCTCTTTCACGACCGAACCGTTGAACCGACTAATGTAATTTGGTATGAAACAAACTTGAACTCCATGAAAGGACATAGGCTACTTTTTTGCCTATAACATGAAAACCAACACCCTAAAACGAGCGGAACCGCGGGCGATTACTAGTGATACATATAATTAATAAATAAATTTACCTGATATAAATTAATTACAATAACGCCTTAAATGTATTTTGCTATTATGCGTGATTTAGGCGTATTCAAAAGTTAGTAGTTTAGATTAACATATGGTTAATTATTATATATTAATATAAGACACATGAGTTATTAATATGTGATAGTTATTTCATATTTATGTCATATTTATTTTTTTATACATTATAATGAGATACAAAATTAGGTGATATGAAGATGATAAAAATACAACGTAATATATTTATTACGAAAAGAGCAAATTAAAAAAAACCCTCGTAAAAGCTCTAAGCATAGAAAATTTTGGTTAAAAATTTTAGTTTAAAAGTTAGGCTTGTAAACATTCCAATGCTGCTAACAAAGGCTTTATAAGCAGTTTTATACTTATTCAAGACATTATCCAAAAAAGAATGCCATTTTAAAGTGTTTCGTTATGGTTTTGTTGTTTCGAACCGTTAATTTTGAATTAAATTCAAATACAAAATATATTATTTTTATTCAAATACCTCAATAGCTTAGAATTACAATTTGGAGTTTATTCCGACTGATATCCGCGTCTCAAGATTTTTTTTATGATATATAAAATCGAACGGGCAAGCACCTGATGGTAAGTGGCTACAATCACTCATAGTCGTATGCATCTTCTACCCAAATTTTCACGGAGCAGGTTCCGAGGAATTATTTGGATTAATTCCGGCGGTTGAATATCACCTTTTCTCGTGAACATTCTAAGTTACACCCGCACAACGTAGATATCCGAAAATCCAAAACCGCGATATTTTTAAGACATTTTCTGCATCGCACAATCACTTTGTGGAGCCAGCTTTCGCCGGTGGTTTTTCCGAACCGATACGACATGGGACCCTTAAAGAAAAGAGCGTACTCCTTCCTTAAAGGCTGGCAACGCACTTTCAAGCCCCAATGGGTGGTGGTAGTCACTTTCCATCAGGTGAGCCTCCTGCTCGTTTGCAAAGATATCCTCACGACGTTATCTTAAAAAAATGAACACACGAAAATTCTGCTCGGATGTAAAGCCGGCGGCTTTAGTCCTTTTTATGAATTTTTATAAAATTTAGCATGGCCTTTTTTAAAACCCAATCCATTAAAATCCAATAACAATAGTACATTAAACGCGAAACAAATATTTGGTGCATAACTTAATCCAAATTAATCAGTTGGTATCAATGAAATCAGATCATATATTATTTGAATTCTACGACTTATATTCGTCAAGCTTAGCCGTGCTAAGAACAGACGCATGTCTGAAGAATCTCAGTAAATACTCTTGTTTATATGAACTAGCTACTAGTCTAATTCTGTTTAATTCCAAGCATTCATTAATCCATGCACTTTTCCAGATAAAATAAAGTTATTGCTTAGAATGTTATAAAATTCGTCGGAATACGTAACGTTTAATATTTGCATAACAAAACATGGCAAAGGGTAATTTTGTATTACTCATGACTATCCTGTTGTTTAACGGTTACGTAAAGGAAAATAAATTTCCGATGCAAAGGGGAATTACTACGAAGAAGTACCATTTAATATGAAATAAAAGAATTGATTTATGTGAAAGATTATTTAGCTGATAATGTTGTCGATTTAGATAATGTAAAAGATAAGAAATATATGTCAAGATGTAGACGAGTCTTATTGAGCTACTTGAGAATTTGTTCCTGTGGAAACTGCAGCCAGACCTGTGATAGCTACAGCTATATATTAAACTGGTTTAATTATCACTTCTAGTGCATTATTTGTTGCCTTTGTCGCTTTAAGTAAAAGATACCATAAATTTTATTCAAGACATTCGATTTTTGTGCTATATTTATTAAGAATCCGTACTGCCATGATTTGATAAAAACACGATACATACATTGACGCTTCTACGCTGAGCTATTCTTTGTCTCATATTAAAAAAACAAACAGCTGAGCTGCAGTTGCGCCGGGGTCCAGTGGCTAGAACGTATGTATATTAGTCGATGATTGCGGATTCAAACCCTTTCAAGGTAAATTTGTGTTCCTAATTCATCTCATGCTCGGCGGTGAAGGAAACCTCAGGAGGAACCTTAGTCAAGTCGTAAGGATTTTACATGCTTTTCTTTACTTTAACGTGCATGGAGTATTTCCTTTGATGCTGGGGAATCGATGGACAAACATACAATACACTATTGCATTTATAATAATTTAGATTTTACTTATTGTAGAAATCGATGCAATATTGTTTTTATCTAGAATTGTTTATCAATCTGCTTTAGTCTTTATGTAGGCTAGATTAGAAATAAATCGATTTCAATTGAATTTGTATGTTATTTTGATTCTTATAATTGATTTGATACTGTATTTGTGGAAATTGCACATATAATAACGCGGCTTAATGTATTTTTGGATTTAGATAAGAATGTTTTCGGTCTGTATTTTATCATTTATTCCTAATTGTTATTGTATAGGATTTATCTTGAAACAAAATGCATTATTTTACATTACAAGACGAAATAATATAAATATATCAAACAATATACTAAAAATAGTATATATGTGCTTAATTTTTGTTTATAATTCATCTCGTGTTCGGCGGTGAAGAAAAACATCGTGAGGAAACCTGCATGTGTCTAATTTCATCGAAATTCTGCCACATGTGCTTTCCACCAACCCGCATTATAACAGAAATGAATCGGTTTCTGTGAAATCGGTTTTCTATCCTGAAGAGGACTCTGATACTGAAAAGAAAGTTAGTTTAAATCTGCTTGGTAACATAACCTCTGAAATGGAAACATTTTCATTAGATTTCAATTTAAAATAAAGAAAGAAAAATAAGGTACTCGATAAATGATTTTGTAAATAAAAATGGAATTGAAATAATATGTTATTGAGATTACAATAATAAAATAAACTGGTTAAATATTCTGAGAAAGTAATACAAAGTATTTAACATTATATGCGGTGTAAAACCTGGACAAAATTATAAATATTTTTAAGGAGCAATTCTTCAATTCAGAATTTCATTATAATCACCTTACCATTAACGCAAATTCTTAATTGAATATAAGCAACTAATACATAATTAATACTTATTAGTTCGTCTACCTTCATAAAAGCATTACAAGCGAATCTGTAGAACTAAGTTTGCACGAGCCTAACTAGTTTTACCAAATTTTCTATATACGTAATATCAAATAAAGATATATTTGAACTACTTAACTTGAACTCTTCCATCACTGAAGATCTACATGCTGCCATCACACTCAATGTAATACCCATTTAACATAGTTTAGACAATTTTAACAAATCAGAAACCACAGGAACAGACTACGTATTAGGTAAATTTTGACAAAAATATATTGGACAACATTGTGATGTTCATGGTTCATCAGAGCGACTGATCCCAACGTAAGTAACTAAAGCATTTGTGTTGTGGAAAATCAGAAGTGACGACAGTACCACATAACCCACACCTAAGACAACAAAGAAAAGTAATGAACTTTTACTTCATCGAGTCCGAAATCGGAGTGGCGTATGAATATTGGTGTACACACTACTTGACGATGGAGGTCGTCAAATATTTTGGAATAAAAGAAAAATCTTGAGCCAAATCATATCATCACAACTCTATTAACAAAAGTATTATAATAGAATCACAGAAAGCGTCCATCCTGTTGATAAATTTAATAAAATTGTCGAGTTATGTTTACTTTATAACCTTTATAGGTTATATCATGATTGCATTGAAATTGTCGCCTCCGAGATATTTTTATTCATAATTGACTTTCTTCCGCTGTTTCCTTTCAATTCTAGGTTTTTTTTTGAATCGATAGTAGTTATTAATAAGTCAACGACGTTTGGAATGAGATTATGTTGAATATTACATTTCCACATTAAAGTTTTAAAGAATATTAATTTTATTTAAAAATATTTATAAAGGTTTTTTTAGATGATCAGAAAAATATGATGGTGATAATGTCCTTGCAAATTAATTCAATCACAATGATCGTTCTAAGTGAAGTAATTAATATATATAATTAATATTTAACCACGCAATAGGTAGATATGACACTGCGCATACATATATGTATGTTTGCAATGACGAGCTCACGTCGCCCAGACTCACAGCCAGACGAAACATTTATTTTGATCACCCCCCCCCCCCCAAAAGATCAGACGACTTACTTTCCGTAACATATCATTAACTAAAATGTCTTATACGTACAGCTACGTCTCAAGTACTTAATTCCTTCATGTTATTAGCATCTTTTACTGGATAGACTGACTTAGATCCTTCAGATCAGACGCTTCTTATCAGCCTGAAGTTATAAATGCGAAAGTTACTCGATCTGTTTTTCATCGCATCACGACTCTCCTGATCGTAATTTGAATACAGTCTCGAGGTGTAAGAGATAAGAAAATGGAAGCACATGTAGTCACGGAGAAAAGCTAGTTTAATACTATATGATCTATAAGCAAATTGAAAAAGCGTGATGTAAAAGCAGCGCCAGATTGTCGCTCGTGGAACTTTGTAATGAAAATAAAATAATAAGATCGTAATATTCAAGATGGCGTCACGAACGGATTTTTAGTTAAAAGGTTCCAAGTTCCAAGGTCCTGTGATCGTTATTATGTGTTGACAAAGTCTAAGTTAGAAGAATACATATATACTTGTAGTGTATCATAAAAGGCGTCACTTTTGTTTTACTGAACAAATTTAACTTAGGGTGCCTATTTTGTTTAATCAAAATCAAAATCTAAATTAAAACAAACTTTATTGAAGTGGGCCTTCACAAGCACTTTTGAATCGTCATTTAACAATTAAGTTAAGTTACCACCGGTTCGGAAAATAGCTATTTCTACCGAGAAGAACCGGCAAGAAACTCAGTAGTTACTCTTGAAGTTCGACCTATATTTTTTGAGTCGAGATGGCCCAGTGGTTAGAACGCGTGCATCTTAACCGATGATTGTGGGTTCAAACCCAGGCAAGCACCGCTGATTCATGTGCTTAATTTGTCTTTATAATTCATCTCGTGCTCAGCGGTGAAGGAAAACATCGTGAGGAAACCTACATGTGACAAATTGCATAGAAATTCTGCCACATGTGTATTCCACCAACCCGCATTGGAACAGCGTGGTGGAATATGTTCCAAACCTTCTCCTCAAAGGGAGAGAAGGTCTTTAGCCCAGCAGTGGGAATTACAGGCTGTTGTTGTTATGTGTTTAATTCCTTTTTAAAAATGTTGGTTTTTGGCGTTAATTTTTTTACATGTCATATGGTGTATTCTCATCCACCAAACTGTATGACACATTAACAATTTAATGATAAGTGCTTGGAAATATTAATCATGACTCATATTATTAACGTGGCGCATTAAGAATTAATTTGTTTTATCCCTTATCTTTATTTATACTGGCTTACTTATACTGCTTGGAAGTAGAATATATAATAAATAAGTCTATTTTGGCGGGCTTGTACAAAGCCGTACCAAGTAAAAAGTTTTTGTGTTGATTTGAAAACGTCCAAAGGAAATCCGTTGAGAATAAACTTGTGCTTAATATGTATACATAGTGGAATAAAATTAAATTCTCCGATATTGGGGTGGATTCATTTGACCAGTATAAGAACATTAACGGACTGACACTCTGATGTATTGCATAATCCAAAACAACTAACACATATTTATTGTACAAAGCAAATGAACTCAATGTTAAGTATCTTCTAGAACGTTTTTTGGTATCAAAATCGTGTAAATCTTACCCAAATGTCACTCCCATAATCGATTTTAGACTTACCTTGATGTAGAGCATCTTTATCGTATTATTATACAGAGTGTTATTTTATACCCCAGCTCTATATATCAGATTTATTATTTCGAGAAAGGTGTAAATTCCCGAGAGAGGGTTCAAAGCTCCGTTGCATTATTAATGGCTGTTTGATATTTTTAAAGTAGCACCCTGTCAATGAAACTATTCAACAGTATAAATCTATATTTAATATTATAAATGTGAAAGTAACCCTGTCTGTCTGTCGATCTTTCACGACCAAACAATGAACCGAATTTGATGAAATTTGTTGTGAAACAAACATGAACTTCAAAGAAGGACATAGGCTAAGATTTTTGTCTCACACAAATCAAATCAAATCAAAATAAACTTTATTCAAGTAAGCTTTTACAAGCACTTTTGAATCGTCACTTTACAATTAAGTGAAGCTACCACCGGTTCGGAAAGTAGATTCTACCGAGAAGAACCGGCAAGAAATTCAGAAGTTACTCTTTTTTAACATTTAAAAAATACAAAATCATGTTAGTTAAATACAATTATTTAAATGAATATATCCTGCTTGAAAGTCAACAGGTATTAATTCCACGCTTTTTTATCATCTATACCACTAAAAACACGAGTGAAGCCGCGGGCATTAACTAGTACTAATAGAAAACCTTGACGCTGAAGTTATTATCACTGGCGGTGTACGTTAACAATGAAGCTTCTAGTACAAATAGGTTTAATAATACAATTCATAATGTTTACGCAAACCACAGATAATATGTATTTGATTTATTTATAAATTAATGCTACGAAATATGCAGAACTATCACGCTAAAGTAAGCTATATAGATTCTTCAATGTAAATTTAACGAGATATTATGTGTCGAGACGGCCCAGTGGTTAGAACGCGTGCATCTTAACCGATGATTGCGGGTTCAAACCCAGGCAAGCACCGCTGTTTCATGTGCTTAATATGTCTTTATAATTCATCTCGTGCTCAGCGGTGAAGGAAAACATCGTGAGGAAACCTGCATGTGACAAATTTCATAGAAATTCTGCCACATGTGTATTCCAACAACCCGTATTGGAACAGCGTGGTGGAATATGTTTTAAACCTTCTCCTTAAAGGGAGAGGACGCCTCTAGCCCAGCAGTGGGAATTTACAGGCTGTTGTTGTATGTTCGTAGCTAGCTTATATCGGTCAGGATACTTTCAATGAAACAGCACAAATAGCGAGATCCCTTTATGAAAGATTTTTGAATATCGAAAATATCCACTGAAATCAGAATCAATATATTTTTAATAAATAAGTCTGAAACCATAATTGTAGTTGACTTTAATTTAAAAAATATATTAATAATTATCAAGTAAATGTCATGCTAAATTTAAGCGATCCTGTTATGTATGTATTCACTAACAGCTCGCCTCTTCGCGGAAAATTTTTAGGCGTGCATTAGTATGTGTGAATCATAAATACAACATATTTTAGTGTGCGTGAAATAACTAATGTTAGAATAAAGACGGCAAAAAAAATTTCATTGTATTTGTTACTATATGTCAATACTTTAAATTGAAGTGTGTCCCAGCAGGAGTATTAGAATTTCTCCTAATTTCCAATTTCCAACTATATGTATTTTGTAATGAAATATATAATAATATTATATTTAATTTACTCAAGACAATAATGTTAAATGTAGAAAGGTAGGTAGGTAGATATGTTTAAAAATTTAAACATAAAGTTAAAAAATAAGTTTAAAAATAAGCAGCTAGACAGTAATCTTCAGCAGTGCTGTGTACGTCGTGTAAATAGTACATACATCAGATAAGTGTCAATTTTATATGTTTAGTTTTAAGTGTTTAATGTATGTACTGTTGATGTGCCATTCAAATAAATAATAAAAAATAAATAAATAAAAATTTGACGACCTCCGTGGTCGAGTGGAGTGTACACCGGTTTTCATGGGTACGCCACTCCGAGGTCCCGGGTTCGATACCCGGCCGAGTCAATGTAGATTATTATTAGTTTTCTATGTTGTCTTGGGTCTGGGTATTTGTGGTACCGTCGTTACTTCTGATTTCCATAACACAAGTGCTATAGCTACTTACATTGGGATCAAAGTAATGTATGTGATGTTGTCTCATATTTAAAAAAAATTATATACAAAACATGTTTTAAATAAATACCCACTTATTGGCAGTTTTTCTGGTAGAAATCGCTAGAAATCTTAAAGTTCTGGTCATATTTTGCTTCTCCTTGTCTAATATAGTTTACAATTTAGTTAAATAAATATTTGTGACAGCCCTATATAATTACAATACATAATCGACTGTCGGTCTTTCGCGCCACGACATACATATGTATTGTTGCCATTAACACTTAATTGTTAACACTTAAATGTTATAACTATGAAACGTTAAATGTATGTATGTAGGTATGTTATACCGTTACAATTACAATTGCAGTTTTTATTTTACAACTAGTGCTTGTTATGGCCGTAACTTGTATTGTAGTAACCTAACAATACTGCATTGGTTTTATACGTACATTTTCGAATTAAGATAAAAATTTGAATGTGAAAAATAAACAAGTGAATTGTGATACGCGAGGTGATTTTGGATTTCGTTTTCGTGGTCGTCTTTGCAGATATGACGTTACGAATACAACAGGTTTCAACTGGTTGTATAAGCTTTTGTGACGTCACAATCGTTTGGTTGGGCGATCATCGTCATTGGAAATATGCTCTCGTAACTAAGCTAGGAGTGATAGGGGCCGCACCGAATCCCACTAACCCTGTACAAATACGAGCGTTATCATATTCTGTTTATCATTTTTATTACAACACTCCAAGTAAGCGTGTGTGTTTGGATTAGAGACAATAGTGCTTAATAATTCGAAAATGGCAGTACTTAATTTAATGTTTTTATTATTTGTGATATCTTCAACAAAAGCCGCTACGGGTAAGTTTATTTTGTAATATATATAGGCGGACGGTCAAACTCTGATGGTGAGTGGTCATCACGGTTTAAGAAATTTTTGTTAGACATATGCGCCCTAAAAATTGTAAACATTTCATTGACCTTTGCGACCCTTGTTTTTCTAAGTATAATTTTAGTGGGTCAATGCTTATTGTTGCTGACCTGTGGTACGCCACTCTGAGGTCACAAATTCGATTCCCGGAAAAGTCGATATCGAAAAATTTCATTACTTTTCTATGTTTTCTGGGTTTGGGTGTTTGTACTGTCGTTACTTCTGATTTTCCACAACACAAGTACTTTAGTTACTTACATTGGGATCACTAGTAGCGAATTGTTCCTAATAGAAACAAGCATTTCATTATATAACAAAATTATAATCCTCGATTGTGTTTGTTTTGACGTTTCGACAATTACCATTTCAGAACGCTTAAACAATCCAGTGTGATCAAATTTTAACAGTATTTAATCCGTCTTATGAAAGCAAACTTAACAAAGATACTAATTAAGGTATTAAGAATGAATAGAATGTACTTTCACGTTTCATCTTACTACTTTATGTCGATAGATTTTAATATGCACTGAGCTCAATCACGATATTGAAATATATTTCTCTAGCTTAAGTCAATTTGATTCGGACATATAAATTAATTAAGTATATCTGACAAAACATTCGTATCAACGATCTGAAGATTATCACTTAATTTTGGTTTCCTTATATTTTCTGAAATAAAAGAAAAGTATTATACTTGATTGCTTCAGTTTTTTTTTAAATTAATTTTTATTTTTAAAGCGATCGCTATTTACATTGCATTTAATCTTAATCCAACCTCAAAATAGTATATTAAAAGAAAAAAAAATGGATCAATTGAAAAAAAATATTGCTATTCTTTTAGTAAATAAATGAACTTTTTCCATAGTAGAACCTGGACTAACTGAGCTATATATTTGAACGAAATAAGTATCGCAAAATGGCTGCTAAAAGACTTGAGTCCGATAATTAGTTAGCGAGTTCTAAACCGGACTAGACCGATGAATTTTCAATGAGAAAACTATTTGATAAATAAGTTAAATTAAACTTTGTTTTCAGTTCCTGAATGCAATGTTGTCCCCATAGCGCAGTGGAGCGGTTCCGAATCAAATCGGAAAATAGACCTCCCAAAACCTGTAAATCTAGTCATAATACAACACACGGTCAGCCAAGAATGCTACACTGACGAAGACTGTGAGAGGATAGCCAATGGAATCAGAAATTACCTGATGGAATTCTTGAATTACGACGATATTGGTCAATCGTAAGTATGATTTGTAAATAAAAAGTAACAGCCTGTAAATTTGTCATTGCTGGGTGAAGGCCTCCTCTCCCATTAAGGAGAGGGTTTGGAACATATTCCACCACGCTGTTCCAATGTCAGTTGATGAAATGTGGCAACGTGGCTGAATTTCGATGAAATTTGACACACGCAGGTTTGATCACGATGTTTTCTTTCACTGCCAAGCGCGAAATGAATTATAATACAAATTAAGTACATATATATAGTGGTGCTTGCCCGGGTTTGAACCGGAAATCATCCGGATAAGATTCATGCGTTCTAACCACTGGGCCATCTCGGCTCAGTATGATTTGAATTTCGAATTATTATCAGCCAATTGGGAAGCTGAGTAAAAATATGATATGTTCCTTTTAATATAATTTGTTGAAAACTAAAATTTACAAAATAATTGATGAATATTTGTGGTCATAATGTCATTATGATAATTTTAATATATTATCATGATCATTATCATTACAAAGTCTAAAAAAATGTCTCCGCTGTCTGTCTCTATGTGTACTTAGATCTTTAAAATTACACAACAGATTTTGATGCGGTTTTTTTATAGATAAATTTAATCAAGAGGAAGGTTTATATGTTATAATACATGCAAAACATAATAAAGATACACTGACAGTTTAGACGTGCGAAGCCGGGGCTTGTCGTTAGTGTATTACAAAATGTGAATCAGTTGTACGAACATTGTGATGTCACAAGCGCTTCGAAATAATTATACGTAAACAATTATTTTAAAGTAGTTGTCGCCGGCGGCATGCTCGCTTTTAAGGGGCGAAAAGGTTTGATTGTTAACAGTAAAGTTCAAATTAAAATATTATACATATACAAAATTAGTTACCATTTCTAGTTACCGTTTTACTTGTGATTCAGAGTCGGTCGAAAAAAAACTAACTTATGTCCTTCTGGTTCCAAGATAGTTTCGTATCTAATTTCATCAAATTCGGTTTTGTGGTTTCCCTGCGAAAATTTTAAAGACGGATAGACAGAGTTGCTTTCGCATTTGTTCAAAACAAAAAGGATTGTTAAGATTTTCACGTATAAGCAAAACAGTTAAATTGAACTAATTGATACCTAGATATTGATTTTTGTTATCATTGTGAACTATTACCTTTTTAATAGATTACTACCTGTGTTCACGCTAATACTGTAGCCTAAGTTGCTCCTCATTATATCAGTTATATGCCAGTGAAAGTCCCGTCAAAATCGGTCTAGCCGTTCCAGAAATTATTCGGAACAAACAGAAAGACATACAAAAATTGTAAGAAATGTTATTTTGGTATATGTACCGTGTATACATACATATGCATTGAGTAAAAAAGGGCTATTTTAATACAAACAAACACTCCAATCATATTATATGTATAGATAAGCTGTTATAACGTTTATGCAAAATTTTATGGAGATCGTTTGATAAGGTCAGCTAAACAAAGTCACTTTCTAATTTATATTATTAGTAAGGCTGCTATAATAATCCATTTAGTAATTACGGAAGGGAATTGATCACGCCGATGATTTTGACAGTGATTGATCACGTTTAAATATAATTGTATTAACGTGTCGTTATGGATGTTAAAGTAGTGTAAACAAGCCAGCCGACATGTGTTAGGATACCTTGTAAAGTCTTTGTTTAACTTAACATTCTACGGTGTGAGAAAGGAAGAAACGGATGCGATATCGAAATCGGTTTAACATCGCTTCATCTCTTTCACACGGATGGGTTACTGTAAAGTTAAAGAGAGATAGGGCGAATATTTCACATCATGCTTTGACGTATAAAAACTATATTCATAGTTTTTAGTAGACTACGTTTTTAGTAGACTAAGGTTTCCTAGTAGACTACGGAACCCTTATAGTTTTGTCATGTCTGTCCGTCTGTCTGTCCTATCTCGTTCTCTGCCGTTTCTGCACCGATTGCCACGTAACCTTTTCATGTGCGTGTCCGACACGCTCTTGGTCGGTTTTTTGTCAGATGCGGTGAAAACGGTTACTCGTCATAATAAAATCAATTATATCTGATTTTTCGACGACATTCGATATGAGAGACATGCCTAGTTTTGTTTATCCTTCCATGTTTTCCTTCATTGAGCACGAAATAAACAAAAATTCAGCACTTGAAAATTCAGTGGTGCTTGCTTCGGCAATCTTCCGCAAGTAAAATACGACTTCCAACCACTGAGCCATTAGAGATTCAACCCGTGCCAAACGCGAACCCCTCAGAGACCGGTTGATTACTAAATATCCGAGCATGTTTCTGTAAGCATATTAGCAAGACCAAATCACTGAATTTTCGTGAGCTTGAGGTTTACAGCTACGCTTAAAAACACCAACCATAAATAAAGCTAGTCCGTATATTTGTGCCTGACCAAAAATGAAGATCAAATAAACCTACTTTATTCAAGTAAATTACAAGCACTTTTGAGTCGTAATACAGAATTATATCAAACGTTAAGCTACGTACAGAAGTACAGATTTCCAATTTGGAATAAATATCTTAATTATTATTATATCAAAGTCAGATAATTGAAACGGTACTGCACTTTTAATCTTACCAAATATAATCTGTGGAATCTTAAATTTGTGTTTATTAATTGTATGTGTTATTTTGCTGTGAGACTAGTTTTTTTTTATTGAATATTTAAATTGGATGCCAATGGAATATTACAACAGCTTACAAATTGCACTTTACACATGTTTTTTAATTCATAATGTGTTTGTAATTTTATAAATTTATTATTTTTCATTTATGAATATAATTGATATGTTTTGGCTTGTTCGCTAATTGCGGAATATTTTTATCGTCATATAAGAAAAAAAAAGCTGCAGGTCATTTGTTCAAAACTAAAACTCAAAATGTATTGTGACCTATAATATTAAACCTTTAGTCGAAACAAGTATCATCTTGCAGGTTTTTATCGGTAATGGGTTTAATTTGGGTTTTGCCGAAAACTAATCTGTTCAATGTTTGGTTAGAAATTATCAAATAATTGGTAAAATTTTGCACAAACGACTAACCAAGTATTAATATTTAACTTTGATTACTATACTTCATCATATATACATAAATGCATGAGATTGAAAATTTCTTGGCTTTAGAAGATATTTGAGTACAAAGGGATGTTTAATTACCAAAATATTTCAAGTGGTATTGAAATGCCAGGCGCCTTTATTTAGAGGATTAAAATGCAATACATTTACAATGTAGCATATTCAAACATCTCAGGCACATAAGACACCACACAAATATACCCAAGTTACCTTCTTCATATAGAAAATGTTTCCTAAACTTGTTTGTCTATCTATCTGGAGTCAAAGCTCTTTAATAATGATCTTATTAGTGAAGCTAAGAAGTTTATGTGTTTTACTGATGAATGTTTAGAAAAACTATATCTGCTTATAAGCGCTTATCAGGCTTTTCGTCTGAATGTTCCAAATTGTGGGCAAATTCTTCTAACTTGTAATGGTAAACGATAGTTCCCGATTATTTTCCGATCCAATTTCTATCGTGACAAACATTACCTTCAGCTTGATCGTTACTGAGGACAAATTATATTTATTTATATCGAATCCTTTCTAAAATAGGCATAAAGTTATAAAAATTATGTGCTGATGTGATTACAATAGACTGTTAATTTCTTAATTGAATTAAGACCCGGCATAGTTATTCTACACATTAACCAATTCACCAACCTGCATTGGAACAGCGTAGTGGAATATGTTCCGAACATTCTCCTCAAAGAAAGCCTTAGCCCAGCAGTGGGAAATTTACAAACCGTTGCTATTTTTGTTGTTGTATACTTATTCTATCACCGACAACAAATCAAAACCGCTTAAGTATAATATCGTATGTAAAACAATTTGACAATTTTTATCAAGGGTTTTGTTTAAAGGGTCATAAAAATGATATTTTATTTCCAGGTTTCTGATTGGTGGTAACGGTAAAGTTTACGAGGGTGCAGGGTGGCGAGTCGGAGCGCACACACGGGGATACAATGAGAGATCCATTGGCTTGTCTTTCATGGGCGATTTTAGAGGTATGAATCTAAACTAATACCTTAATTACATACACTTATACCATTATCGGGTTCATATAAGGTGATATGTGTGACTGCGGTGTCGACCACTAAAACCTAGCAAAACATTTTCAGTGCTTTACTTGGTGGTAGGACCTTGCTCAGAACGTCTGGTTAGATACCATCCACTCCTCAGATATTGTATCATCAAATAGCATATTTTGTATTCTGGTTTAAAGGGTGAGCCAGTGTAACTACAGACAACCATACCATCTTTGCTACCAAGTTTGGTAGCATATTGATGGATATATTATGTAGCATCAATCAATATCTACTGGCCGTGGTGATAATTTAGTGCCTATGGGAAATGGCCAATTTGGTACTCTACTTCGTCTGTTCCTCTCGGGATTGTTTGCACTTTTTGTTCTCGCTGGAAAAACGCATTACGCGCTTCCCCCACGTGATGGAAAGTGGGGGAGTGTGTGGGACTCCCCGGAGCCCTGGACGCCGAGTGCGCCCAAGTAGGCCGGGTTTACCCAGTAAAAAACCAGCGGTATCCTCTCCGTCTTTCGATGGACGCCACGGGATCGCTTAAGCATGCTACCGTGAGGCAGGGATTGTTTGCACTTGCCGTGACGTCTCCATGACAGTAAACCTGAAAATCACATTTTAATTTTGATGTTTTTTTCACAGATAAGTTACCAACACCGCAAGCCTTACAAGCGGCTCAAGATTTTCTAAACTGTGCAGTTTATAAGAATCATTTAGGGATGAACTACTCTCTTGTTGGTCACCAGCAGGTAGCATTCACTCTAAGCCCTGGTGCCGCGTTACAGAATCTAATACAGAGCTGGCCTCATTGGGTGAAGGACGCTAGCCAAGTTTAATATGGAGAGGACAGTCCAAACTTTTTACTTCCTTTGACATTTGTCATAAATAAAAATGTTTCTAAATAAATTGTAAGGTTTTTTTAAGGCTAATCTTGTTCGACTTTACTATGATTGCATTGTTAATAGAAAGTATTAAGAAAAGAAGTATTTTTGTCTTAAAATTTGGAAGTATTGATCATGTAAAACATATTTGAAATATTTCATAGTTGTGTCTTTATTTCATAAATGGCTGTACCAAATATATTTTTAAGACCTAACTTATTGAAAATTTATAACTAATTTTAGTTGATTTACTATTTATTGTTGTTTTTATACAAAAATAATTTTAATATACAATACATATTAATTTTGTTTTGTTTTTATTTTATCTATAAACATAACATTTAATTTAAATTAGAACGTCTGTTTTTAACATTAAAATACCCCTTGTTACTAAATGCATATGCAACTATATTATTTAAGTACCGTATATTGACCAAAATTTTTTTACAATCTTTGTTTGTCTGCCCGTTTGTTTAGGCTAATCTCTGGAACAGCTGGACCGATTTTGATGGGACTTTCAGTGGTAGATAGTTAGTCTTATAAAGGGTAACTTAGTCTTATTTTAGAATTATATATAAGATAATACATGTCCCATAGCATGAATAGATGCATGTCCCAATACTGTCCAGTATCGTGAGCAGCCCTTGCTCTAACCAACAATCCGAATTCAATAAAAAGTTCGTCCTCCTAAAACAAAATCGAGAATACTTCTGCGGTGTAGTTTTGGGGGAATGGATAAAGAATGTCTTTCTGAGCATGCTCGCAAAATTAATTGGTCAGCTGTAGTTGATGCCAATTCAGTCGACTTAAAAGTTGACATGTTTAATTCTTGTCTGACTGGTCTTTATGATAATCATGCTCCGGTTAGACCTATTAAAATTAAACACTTACCAGTGCCTTGGCTATCTGAGGAATTAAAATGTCTAATTGCAAAAAAAGCTATGGCTAAAAGTAAATTAAAATCTGATGCATGTGACAAAAACCGTATTAAATATAATAAAATCCGCATTCGCTGCAATAAATACATCGTGTACAGATGCGCAACGATGCCACATTCATAAATCAGTCGAAAACGGCGACCCAGCTAAAGTTTGGAAATTCCTCAAATCGTTTGGAATTGGCAACTCATCTCATAGTTCTCTTCACCGTAACATTGACATAGAGTGTCTTAATAAGCATTCTTCATCTGACGTTATTGACAACGCAGAAAAAGAGCGGACGTTAAATATTCTTTCTTGTTTGCCAACCTTTGACTATCCACCGTTTAATTTCATTCCTTTCACTGAATGTGATGTTAAGAAGAGCATAGTGTCCATCTCTTCTAATGCCGTGGGCGACGACGGCGTTGGCCGTAATATGATCATACCTATCCTTGAAACTATTGCTCCTGTTATTACTCATATCCTTAATGAATCCATCACTTCCTCAAAGTTCCCCATGCCTGGAAAGTAGCCCGTATTATTCCACTCCCCAAAAAGGCTAATTCTATGAATTACTCTGATTTTCGTCCTATCTCCATCCTTCCATTCCTTTCCAAAGTTTTAGAAAAACTAGTGCTACAGCAATTAATAACATTCCTAAATAGTCATAGCCTTCTTAATCCACTCCAATCTGGCTTCCACTCCGGTCATAGCACGGTCACAGTGCTCGTGAAAAATACCGACGACATTAGATTGGGCATGGATAATAAACAACTTACAGTGCTGACATTGTTAGATTTTGACATATTATTGAGTTTGCTGCGTTCTCTTAACATATCTTCATCGGTGATTGGCTAGTTTCAGAGTTATCTTAGAGGCAGAAGGCAACGTGTTCAGGTAGACGAAATATTTTCGTCTTGGTGTGAAGTACGTGCTGAAGTGCCTCAGGGTGGCGTGTTTTCTCCTATTCTCTTTACAATTTTCATTAATTCTATTACTCAAAAGATTTCTTCTCTCTACCACATGTATGCAGATGATCTCCAGCTTTATACGATGGGCTCTCTACGACGTCTCCGTTCTTTTCTTCCTATTTCCACCAAGACTATGTTAGCACATTCTCTACTTCTATCTATTCTCGATTATGCGGACGCAAGCTATCTAGATTTAAATGAGGACCAAATAAATAAACTTGAGCGTCTTCAAAATCTAGCGATACGGTTCATATTTGGCTTACGCAAATATGACCATGTCTCTGAATTTCGTACTCAGCTCAAGTGGTTACCTATTCGTTTTCGCCGGAATGTACATATTGTTTGTCTTCTGTACTGTGTGTTATTCAATCCTAGCTCACCTATTTATTTGAAAGAAAAATTTAAATTTTTGAATTCTCGCAATGCTATTGACGGGCACAACATGAACTTACGTTCATCTGAAAATTTATTTTTAAATCCACCTGTGCAGTAAACAATTTTTTCCAAAAAATCTTTTACGGCTGAGGCTAATCAATTGTGGAATGCCCTCCCGCTTAATATCAAATCTGCAATCTCTTTAACAATATTTAAAACTAAAGTTACTAATTATTACCTCACACTCTCACACTGAATGGCGACTAGATACCATTTGTTATTTGTATATATCTGTATATTTGTATGTATTTATGTATGTCTTTATGTATATATGTATGTATAAATGTATTTATGTACCTAGCTATATGTATGTGATAGTTTATGTATGTATTATATTATTTGTATCTATGTACGTAGTCTATTTTACACCACCTACCATCTCTCTGTTGGCTACTACTCCATATCACCTCAGTTGTCTGGAAGAAATCGCTTTAAAGCGATAATACCGCCGGTTGTACCATCTTTTCTTTATATGTACTTACTATAAGGCTAATCTGTTTAATTTGTGGTGAACAATAAAATATTTAAATAAATAAATTTAAATAAATCCACTGTCACGTAGAGTGCCTCCCACTAGGTATTTATATCATAAGAGCTGTAATACATAATAAATAAGTTGTAGTAAAATCTGAGAACTGAGTAATAACTTTATTGTTAAATTCGAACGCCCACGATTTCGCGGGCACAGCCATATATATATATTTAAAGGAATAAACATTTCTTCTGAAGATTAGTATTAATTCATTGTAGATATCTGGGAATCCCCTGAAAGCGGTTCCTCGAAAAAATGATTATCCACCATACAAATATATGCTATCTTATTCGATAATCTATAAATATGATTAACTAATCTTGGCGTACCGAATGAGAATAGGCATCGTCCTACAAATAAAGTTTCTAGATAGTATAATGTTATCTAGGCGTAGTCACTGTCATGCATAATGTAAGATTTGGGATTTCTAGGACATGAAATCATCAAAAGTGATAAAAATATTCATATACTTAAAGTCTTCCAAATATTTAAAACACCCACTTGGCCCAAATATAACAAAGCACGAACATCGTCAAATATATGAGTTAATTCATACCGTCATTAAAATGGTAACAAGAAAAGCACCAGTTGGTTCTTAGCATCCGAAGTAATTTAAAATATTGACAGACATCACGAAAACAAATCTTATGATAATATATTTAAGGTACATTTTACAAATCAGACATTGACCTATTATAATATTTCTGACGACGAATTTGCGTGATTTTAAAAATAAGGACGGTTAATCTTTATGGCGTACTGAAGTCTGAGGTGGGGTATCTTCCTTTGTAACTGTAACTTCCCGTAAGTATATATATTCAATCTAATTTTGGCAAATTTAATAAGAAGTTTCATTTTGCAAAACCATGACAGCTTTCTATATAAAGGTGATGATTACGTACCTCTAGATTTTATTGAAAATAGGGAGGTAGAAATTTGGTCACCACCTGGACTAGAATTGGAACTGTCAGAAATATTAACTGTGCTTTAAATCTTCAGGACACAAATGGCTTTAGGAACTAATACGTTATCTGATTTAGTACTGTTACATTGGGAGCCGAGATGGTACAATAGTTAGATCGCGTACATTTTATCCTATGATTGACGGTTCAAAACCAGGCAAACTCCGTTGAATTTTCATGTGTTTAATTTGTGTAAGGAAATCTTCGCGAGGAAACCTGTATGTGCACTCAAACGCATTTTAGCAACGTAGTAGAATATGCTCCTAATCTTCTCCCCAAAGCAGAGGAGGCCTTAGCTGGGAAATTTACAGGCTGTTACTAGTGTTACTATACATTTGTTTATTTACCCGTCAAAAAGGAAGACAAAAATATTAAGTATATCACTTTGGAGGAAGAATATGTGATGAGGTGTTACCTTCTCCGATGAGCTTGCATTTGCTAATAGACATATGTACTGCAAAGTGTTACAGTAACCTTGTATCTTTCAGACAAAATTCATCTCAGTACCGTCGAGGCAAAAGTGTATAATTAAAATAATTTCAAGACGTTGCTACTCATATATGCCGCTCCAACTCTTTATACATAAGTTAAATAATATTGCATATTATATTTTATGAGCGACACCCATGCAATTAATTAATAAATAAAGTGTGCTTAGCCACTGAGACATTAAGTTGGTATCCGTATAACGTATATTAGAAATATGAGTTATATAAAATAATGGAATTCACTTTTGAAAAATAGACCAAAATTTGTCCACGGCTTATGGATTAAAATGTGGTTAATTTCAACTGCTAAATTCAACATTTTATGTTCATTCATGATGGTTATCTGACCTTTGATATGATAGGGCTTCGTAATTAACTTGTGGTTTTCTGTTAATCTATAATATTTATAAATTATCATTGAGGGTACTTTAGAAGACCGACATACGCTTTGGTAGAGATGTCTTTAGACCTATTTAATACCAAGATCTTTTTAAGATTTTCTAGTACATACATTATTTTGATTTATTCTGTATTATAGACACTTTGTAAATAAAGAATAAAACTCAAAATATTGCAACAACTCGATATGGCGCAGGTCACCACTCGACTGCTCGAAAAGCGCGTGCTCCCCACCACTCGCCCCGCCAGATGCTGAGCGGATATTTATTAGTTACAATATTTTTCTGACAAAATACTGTTATAGTTCAGAATTTATATAGAAAATATTTACGAATGGTATATGTGTCAAACTTTTTCGCTTATCGCTAATACTGATTCAGCCTAATACTTTAACCGTATATTGTTTATTTAATATTTGTTAATTGTCTATGATGAATATATACAGACGGAGGAACAACAGTGACTTTGTTTTATAATGTAAGTCTGTGGAATGCGACTGAATGTAAGGCAGATAGGACTTGGGAATTTTAAAGAAAAGAGCATACTCATTTTTAAAGATCAGCAACCCACCTGCAAGCACCATGATATTGCAGATGTCCACGATAATAATCACTTTCCATAAAGTGAGCCTCCTGCACGTTTTCCACCTGTAACATAATAAAACTAACGAAACTTACTTTCATAAGACAAACCCTCATGAAAGAACAATGTAAAAAGCTTACAATATTTCAAAACACACTTCACTCAAGTGGGTTCTTAAAAGATTAAATTCCATTTAAAGTTACCAAATAATTACGTCCTACATATGTTTCCTCATGGTACGAGTACACTTGTAGAACATATGTGAATTCGATGTTGTCCCGAAGTTCCGCCCACAATCTTCGGCTATGATCACCATTTTCCATCCACTAATGCACGTTTCCCTTCCATCGCCTCTGGCATGATCAGCGTATCAGCATTACATACAATTTTCTCACCAAGAAAGTTGTATATGAAATTACATTTAAATAACATTATAATTTATTAAGATAACGATTTTTTGTTTTAAAATCGAAGGTGAATATTTAAAACGGTTTTATAATCACCTATTGTATGTTAATAATATAATTTGTATGTTAAAGGTTTAAATAACTAATTTCAAGCTTATTTGGTTACTTCTAACATTTTTTAAAGTAATGGCCTAAAATATATTTGCGACTAAATTGATATATTTTTTTAGGTTGGAAAGTTCTATTTTGTCACCATTTTATGTAATGATGTGACCACTGATGGTCATTGTCTCATATTATGAATTTTTACAAAATACTAGTTGCTTGTTTGCTATTCAAAGTAATCGTAATACATTCTGTGTGCGTTTATAATTCATTTTGTGAGAAAGAAAAAATCGTAAGGAAACCTACATGTATCTTATTTCAACGAAATTTGAATCCACTAATCCGCAATGGATCAGCTTAGCGGAATAGACTCCTAACTTCCTTCACAAAGAGGGCTGAGAAGCCCAGCTATGGGAAATTTGCAGGCTGTAAATGTTGTATGTTCTTATAAGGTAAGTAAATGGTGTAATTTATACATGTTAAGAAATATTATTCTCGAGAAAGCGCCTTTTTTATTTAATCTATTATTATATTTGATAAGGTTTTGCTATTACAATTTAAAAGGCGCATACATTTACTTACGTACTGCGTCAATCGGTAAGTCTGGAAGTATATGGAGCAGAATCCAAAATGGGATGAAAGTTACCATGGAAATTGTTTTTTAAGCTATAAATATGGAAATTGGTCTAGCTTCGTTGCAGAAAAAAAGGCTTTTTTGTCAGTGTTTTCGAAAATTCATCCCCTAGGTGGTTGATGAACAATTGACGTGGAACTTGTGGGGTCCTTTTAGTGTATTTCCTAATGCGGCATTAACTTACGCCTTACTTGCCGTGATCAAGACTAATAGGGAAAAGTAGAAGCATCTTAGGTATCTTAATAACTCAGATAACTCAGATATTGTCTATGGAAAATCCTAATCTATGTGAATTAAAAATATCACTATGTGTCATTTTATAAGACAAACATTTATATTAATAATCAGATTCATTTAAGAGATAAGAAAAAACAATTTGTCGGTACTGTTATATTATTACGATAATAATTTGAGCAGAGATGGCCCAGTGGTTAGAACGCGTACTTCTTAACCGATGATTGCGGGTTCAAACCCAGGCAAGTACCACTGAATATTCACGTGGTTATTTGTGTTTATAATTAATCTCGTTCTTGGCGGTGAGGTAAAACATCTTGAGGAAACCTGGATGTGTCTAATTTCATCGAAATTCTGTCACATGTGTATTCCATCAACTAGTTTTGGAACAGCGTGGAGGAATATGTTCCAAAACCTGCTCAATTGCTGCTGCTTTTTTCGTTTGAACAAACACATGTTCGTCTTTACCTCATATGAAGTGGTGGTGGGTTCATCGGCACCAAGTGCACCAAAATATCTTCAAAAAATCTTCGGGCTTCGCGTCGTCACCGAAATCACTGGAACATACAACCGAGAAGTATTAAGGTTACCTTATACAAAAGGGTCAGTCATACAAAAATAAAACAATGACTGTTTTCAGTTTGATGACTTGCAAAATGATATTTGTTATTAATACTTATAGGTACTACATGTTATAAGGAAGGTCTTGAGCATGAATGTGGATGGATATAAAGGTAGAGGACGACCAAGGAAACGACGGATGGATTGTGTGAAAGACGATATGGTTTGAAAGAATGTTACTTATGAGATGACGTCCGACAGAGAATTATGGAAGGCGGAGACATGCTGCGCTGAACCCAAGTAAAATTGAGATAAGGGCTGGAGGATGATATGACTTATAGATACTAAATAATTAACAGTATGAATTTAATTACTAATCTTGTTAAAATAAATCTTAAAGCCTATTCGAAATCACTAATACAAAAACAATAAATTAATTCTAAAAAAAACTTAAAGTATCGATAATATATACAGAATATTAAATTTGGCTTTTAAGTGAGTCTTAAGTAACATATGATTCATATCCTAATAAATAATGTATGATAGAATTATTTATATTATAAGTGATGTATAGGCATCACTATAGTAAAAAGACACATAGAAGTATCTATATATTCTATTTTTATTTTTTATTGGTAATATAAGAAAATAAGTGGCAAACGAGAAGAAAACTTACTTGATGGAAAGTGATTACCACCGTCCATATACATTTGCAATATCGGTGGTCTAGCTTTCTTGAAGATTCCCAAATCGTATCAATTCGGAAAAACCGCCGATGAAAATTTCTTCCACATAAGTTGAGGAGACCGTTGAATTATTATAGATTTTCGGACATCTAGGTGTAACGGGTAAAACTTGAAATTCTGACGCAGTGTTTCATGGTGAATTTCAGCCTCGTAATATTCCAAGTGAAAAAAATAATAGCTAATTTCAATGCAATATAAAGTTCGTACAAATAACTGAAATGGATCACAATTCTCTTAATGATATAGCACTATTCGTTTGTGATAACACATGTAAAACTTATCTATTAAGAAGTTTATAATGCACCGTTTAATAATGGGGGTTATCTTAATGTTAGTGAAATAAATAATAATACAGTCTTATTACAAGTATTCATTAAAAAAATTATAATTGTTTATCTAGTTCAAAATGTAAGTTTCTTTTTTTATTATTATTATATTAAAATAAAACTGAAAATACACATCATACAGTATATTTATTTTCCACAACACATTTAAACATTATTATATTTTAGTTTAATATCATGAACATTACAATTAATACAATAATCTTACCTCAAATTATTTTCGCCATCAAAGCCCCAAACGAACTGCGAGTAAATCTATTCACACAGTGCTTTTAAACGCTTTAGCCCTTCTTACATTTACAATTTATTTGACTACCCGCCTCGATTATATTCACATTTTAATAAAAATAGTCAAATCATAATCATATTTATGTACAGTACATATTATTTATTTTTAAATAGCTTACATACTAATATCGTAATAATTAATTTATTTTATCTACTAAAACAAATGAGAACGTAACTCTGTCTGTCTGTCGCTTTTTCAGGAGCAAACCGCTGAACCGAACCTGATGAAATTTGATATAAAGCAAACTTGAACTCCAAGAAAGGATATTGGCTAGTTTTTTGCCTAACACATGACAACCAACAATCTTAAACGCGAGGGAAGCAGCGGGCCAATATTAGTTTCACTACAAGTTTAAATTTATCCTGTAAAGGCGAGAAGACCTTAGCCCAGTAGTGGATACGTACGTGTACGAGGACTACTTGGTGGTAGGGCTTTATGCAAGCCCGTCTGGGTAGGTACCACCCACTCATCAGTTATTCTACCGCCAAATGACAGTACTCAGTATTGTTGTGTTCCGGTCTGAAGGGTGAGTGAGCCAGTGTAACTACAGGCACAAGGGACATAACATCTTAGTTCCCAAGGTTAGTGGCACATTGACGATGTAAGGAATAGTTAATATTCCGTACAGCGTCATTGTTTATGGGCGATGGTGACCACCATCAGGTGGCCCATATGCTCGTCCGCCAAACTAAACCATAAAAAAAAAATCTCAAGACGTACAATTAAAATAAAATATATATTTTTCAATTAAGATCACTTGTATAGTTAGTTATAGACTTAATTAAATAAATGTTTTTCTTTATTTATCATCTGCGGTCTCTAGGTTTATCAATGTTATAGCGATGATATACTTAACACATATGTACGTTAAGTAAAGGGAGTTCCCCAGTTAATCATTCCGAGAACACGTAATAATATAGGAATAATAAAACGCCAAATTAATGAAGCCAATGTGACTTATATTAATAACATATAAGATTAATTATTTACTTATAATTTTGTTAAGGAAACTTTTTTAATTAAACAATTGTAGTTGCAAAAATTATACAAGCGTTCTTTGTTTTTAATTAAATTATATACGACTCAAGAGATACAGCTGCGTTACAGCAATCTCAATAGTGCATTCGTATAGCTTGAAGTATCTTAAGGATCATATTTGAATGCATTTTCATAAAATTTTCATTTAAGTTTGCAGTAGTAAAATTGAATCAGAGGCGAGAGCACTAATTACATAAATAATGAAATATAATTTACACAAACAATCATTATTATTACAAATGATATCTGTTATAATAAGTAAAATGTCAAATGCAGTAGCAGTATAAGCAGATCGTAAAGTAAGGTTTCTATGAATCAGTGTGTTCGTCACTGACTTGTTTTCCCATCTCTATTTCTTCCATATCACCAGAAAGAGACAAAATGAGGATTTATAAATGTTTCGCGCCACCGATAATATTATAAAGGTCAATAACATAGTGCAAAACACTGATCAGTCTTGTATGTGAGTCTGGACAAGACAGTGCAAAATGATTTTTATTTTAAGTGTTTTTGTTATAATTCTGATACAAAGTTGCGTGGATGCTGGTATGTATTTAAAATCGATACTAATATTATATATGTGAAAGTAACTCCGTTTGTCTGTCTGTCGGTCTTTCACTGGCAATCCAATGAATTTGACGAAATTTGCTATGAAACAAACTTGAACTCTAAGGAAGTACTTATAGGGTATATTTTTGCCATGGCAACCAAAACGCGAGCGAAACTACGGCTGATAACTAGTCATATATATATTACTTAATAAAACTCAAAGGAGCACTTTTGTGATCGATTTTATTATTAGTTATTTTGAAATAATTTAATTTGCAAAACATTTTAATCGAATAATTTTAATTCGCTATATTGGTATAGACAACGTTATTTACAATATATGACGCCCCCTTTTAATGGGTTGACGGTCTAAGGGATAGTCCATGTCCTCCCACAGAGTTAGAATATTTACCACAATTCGTGGAATGTTCATAAAACCGTCTATCTATTTTTAGTTTAATCTAAATACTTTTAAATTTAATTTCATCCAAATAGAATTTCACAAATCTTATTAATTCGATTTTATTTATATAATAATCATTTACGTATCGATTAATTCATTGTAATTGCATGCGCTATTATTGAAATTTTTGCAATAGCAAAAAAAGTATTTTATTGTTATTTTGAAAGTTTTAAAATGTTTCGCGTTCGATTTGACGTTGCCTTTTTTCGGCACGGTACAATTTTTTTTCTAATTTTTTGGTATAAAAAATATATTTATGTATATATGACGAGGATATGTTGGAACGTACATAGAATATATATATTATAATTTCAGTAGTTCGGGATTGCCAAAATAATATTATCGTTTTGCAATGATGCTTCAATCTCTCTTTGTTTTGTAAGAATCCCACGCTATCGTCCAATTGTTTTCTAATGACAGCTCAATCATATTTAAAATAAGAAATAGTGCAACATGCCAGTAATAAATGCTATGCCATATAAAATAATATTTATTACAGTTTTACAAATTGTTGATCAATTAATTACAATAATAATTGTATATAATAAAATAAATTCAATAGCTCCTGCTATATTAATAATATGCAATAATAATGTGATATAATTTATGATATTGAATCAAATGCCATAACTCCGTATTGAAGGCTAATGTTACTCTCGTAACAATATAGAAACACAAAAAAAGATCCTCCTTCTTTGAAGTCGGTTTGTAATGTCTAATTGAAAAAATATTTTGATGTAAAGTTAACTTGACATTTCATTTGATTAATTGTTATGAGATGATGTCAGAAAGAGAAGCACGGAAGAAAAAGATCTGCCGACCCTTAATTAAAATTGGCATAAGGGCAGGGGAATGGATTGATTAATAATTAATCTTATAAGCATAATTCTTACGAAATGAAAAAAAAATTAGCCAACTTCAGAAACGAAGGAAGGTTATAAATTCTGTTGAATTTTTTAATTTAAAACCCCGTCTGTTATAAAACGTGACTAAAATTTTTAATATTAGTTAAGTTTGGTATCCATTTCGTTTGGTCCAAAAATAATTTAAAGTTATTATTTAGAAAAAAAAAAAAAAATAGTATGGTAATCAAATTAACGAGGCAAAATATATCGCCGTATTTATCATGCATTGGATACTGTAAGGCTTTTTATTTTCGAGTTAAGTTTACGTCACTTATATGAATCGTTGAACCTTTACCCAATACAGGTTTTTCCCGATTTGCACGCAGACTGTTGTTTATTTTTCTCCTTTGCAGCCTGTCCTCGCATCGTCACTAAGAAAGAATGGGATGGCCTGAGTCCCTTGCACGTGCAGTACTTACCCAGACCGGTCAACTTGGTAATCATTCAGCACACCGTCACACCTACGTGCAGCACTGATGCAGCATGTGAGGACATTGTGCGAAGTATACAAAGCGTGCTGATGGAGCAAAATAACTTTTGGGACATAGGAATGTCGTATGTATATTTTTTAATGGTTTTGCTTGTCGTATAAGGTTGTATGTTACATTCTCCATATTAATGTGTCGTAACGTGTGTGTGTGTTGCCAAAGGTGGTAAGTCACTAAGGCCAATAGACATTTGTGCTATAAGAAATATTGATCAATCTTTACATCGTCAATGTACCATCAAAGTTGGTAACTAAGATGTTATATCCTTTGTTCTTGTAGTTAAACTGCCTCACTACCTTTAAAATCGGTACACAACTACACTAAGAATTGCTGTGTATCAAATAAAGTAAATGGCATATAATTCATATCTTTTTTCAATAAATAAACTATCCATATCGACTGGTAGATTCCTAGATTACCGGGTTTAAAAAACTTTTTAGCCTCATTATATAATATCAAATTGTTTTTAATTAATGTACTAATATGCGTATAAGATTAATACTATATGAAATAATATTTGTATCAATATCACTGATTATGACCACATTTGTATATCACTTTAATAATTTTATTCAAATCAAATCAAAATAAACTTTATTCAAGTAGGCTTTTACAAACACTTTTGAATCGTCATTTTACAATTAAGTGAAGCTACCACCGGTTCGTAAAGTAGAATCTACCGAGAAGAACCGGCAATAAACTCAGTAGTTACTCTTCTTTATTAAATAATACATTGTGTTGCATTAAGTTTCCTGATTGGTGGTAACGGAAAAATCTACGAGGGCACTGGCTGGTTACACGTGGGGGCCCATACTTATGGATACAATAGCAAGTCCATCGGAATATCGTTTATTGGGAATTATAATAGTGAGTATAATTTATTTCATCTGTATGTATGTTCGTGGTTTCTACCTTACTTGGTATTTTCTACCTTCACACAATTTACTATCAAAACCGATGAATTGGGGACCACGTCTTTATTTTTTTTTAAGGTATAGGTTGGCGGACGAGCATATGGACCACCTGATGGTATGTGGTATCGATCACCCATGGACAATGACGCTGTAAGAAATATTAACTATTCCTTACATCGTCATTGTGTCCCTTGTGCCTGTAGTTACACTGGCTCACTCACCCTTAAAACCGGAACACAACAATACTGAGTACTGTTATTTTGCGGTAGAATAACTAATGAGCGGGTGGTACCTACCCAGACGGGCTTGCACAAAGCCCTACCACCAAGCTTTATTAGAACTTAGTAAGTTAATTATGGGATAATAGTTTAATTAGTAGTAAGGGAGCGGAAAATAAACCCAGCAAACCTCATAAGTTTGCTAAAGGATAATTGATATCAATAAGGCGGTAACGTGACGGTGTATTCACGGGAGGAGAGCTTGCAGGGCTCGAGATTACTTTTGCACCTGAGGGACAAGCCTCCCATAGACTCTCACCAATTCAAAAACCAATACATGATCTTTAATAATTTTAAAAAGTATTATTAAATTATTACTACATATTCTGGTTTCAGTAATACTGAAACAAGAATATATTATACAATAATAGCAATATTACGACGGCGTATAGATCATTTAGTATTCACACACTAAGCAGGGTGAGGAGGAAATGAGCAAAAATAGAACTTCATTCATATTTTTTGAGAACGATGATGTCGGGCGTTGAATACAAAACAAGTTTATGATTTAATCGTTAATCGACTTTTAAGTAGTCTAATATTTTTCATTTCATTTAACTTAGGAAGACTCTAAAAAATATGTTGAATACGCAATTATTTTTATTACTTTTTCGTGCATATTCATTTGTTTTAAAATAGTGTTTTGTTTGAAGTCGGTTTTTCTTTTTGTTAAAATTTTATTTATTTTTTGATTTTAAGTGAAGCTGATGTTGACTAACTAATTTTTTTTCATATGGATAGATTAAGCGTTCCGTTTATATGAGTCAGAAACTACTTCGTGGACAATTTCAAAGGAAACTTGCGAATAAAGCAAAAATAGACTTTCGAAAATGCGGATTTAATACGTCACACGGCGTAAACTACAAGGATCCCTCGAAAGAGCTGTAATCGAACTCAGTAAAAAAACTTTGAAAAAGACCAACTATATTTCGTACATCATATGACATCACATCACATACACAAAATTTGATTAAAGATAGTAAGAAATTCTGCCCCATATCGCACCCTAACTGCGAGCCGTATAGGAGTTCTATCACTACATAGTATAAAACAAAGTCGCTTTCTCTGTCCCTATATCTTTAAATCTACGCAACGGATTTTGATGCGGTTTTTTTTAAAAGATAGTGTGATTCAAGGGGAAGGTTTGTGTATATAATACATGAACAATATAGTAAAGAAACACTGATAATTTTAGAAGTTTGCGATGTGATGTCGTAAATAAACAAATTCTGTAGTATATTTAGTATCAGTATTGCACCCGTGCGAAGCCGGGGTGGGTAGCTAGTTGATTATAATATTCGACTATGATAATTACATAAACATAACCACATTACGGAAGGTGATTCAAATATCCAAATAACCTATAAATAAAAGATTCGACCGAGTATCGCTAACGTGCTCCTCAGAATTGTTCCGTTCCCTTCCGTTCCGTTACTTTGTCATGGATCCTGTGCTCAGAACCTTACCAAACTTTCACCAAATTACCCTTGAAGTATATATTTTATAATAAAAAAAGAATTATCAAAATTGGTTAACGTGATTTTCAGTTATTCAACTATTTGTCGCGCATATACATAATGCAAATTTAAGACTTATGTCGTTTTCACATGGATACCATCATCGGAAAAAAAAATAAATAATAATAAAAAATAAAAAATAATAATAAGCACTACCTTTCAAACAAAAAAAAAATTATCAAAATCGGTCCACCCAGTGAAAAGTTATGAGGTAACAAACATAAAAAAAAAAAAAAAAAAAAAAAAAAAAAAAAAAAAAAAAAAAAATACAGACGAATTGATAACCTCCTCCTTTTGGAAGTCGGTTGAAAAGACTTGTTGATACGTGATAAATATAACGTATGTATATTAAAGAGCCGAGATGGCCCAGTGGTTAGAACTCGTGCATCTTAACCGATGATTGCGGGTTCAAACCCAGGCAAGCACCACTATAAATATGTGCTCAATATGTGTTTATAATTCATCTCGTGCTCGGCGGTGAAGGAAAACATCGTGAGGAAACCTGCATGTGTCTAATTTCATTGAAATTTTGCCACATGTGCATTCCACCAACCCGTATTGGATCAGCGTGGTGGAATATGTTCCACACCCTCTCCTTAATGGAAGAGGAGGCCTTATCCCAGCAGTGGGAAATTTACAGGCTGTTACTTTACTTTTTTTACTTTTATATTAAAGAGAAAATTCGTTCTCAAACATTTTACGAGCCCGGAAGAGTGAGATATGGAATAGATAAAATTTATAAATGAAAATAGAGTTAAGAAATCCAACACTCATTTAGTTCACACATCTGACTGAACAAAAAATAACTAAAAAAATACTCATTACCATGAAAATTAAAATCTCGGAATACTGTTCTTTGAAGTGAAGTGACTTTTTTAGCAATAAATTACGGTTACATTCCGGCCAATACATGGTCACTGGTGAATGTAAACATATATAAAGTATTTTCTTGCCCACGTATAGTTTTTATGAACGTTTGGGTCGAAATGAACGGAAAAAATTGGTAAAAGATGAACATGTGAATATTGGAAAGGTTTTCGACCCCAGAGAAATAAATTTTAGAACAAGTCTATCAAGTATTGTATATATAAGAAGTGTGTAGCTTCCTATATAAATAGCTAGCAATCCTTCTTAAAACATTTTCGTATATATATGGAATGTATGAAAGACTACATAGCTGGAAAGAGTGTTTCTTGTGAGATAACACCAGAAAGCAGTATGGAACTGAGCCGCTCGACTGACATGCTGAGCCGGCTTGAAGTAAAATTGGGATAAGGGCAGAATGATGATTATGATGAAAGTTTTCCTAGCCTAGATTATATCCCAATGAACCAGTTTATAGAGTTGACACCGGTCAGACATGCCTAATCGTTAATCAAAATAAGGTTGGATTTTTTGTGAGAGTAGTATTGTTTTCTTTTTTCAGATGACGAGCCAAAACCCGAAGCTCTGGAGGCAGCGAAGGCGTTAATCAAATGTGGGGTGGAAAAGGGACATTTGACACCAGATTATAATCTCGTAGGTCACAAGCAACTAACGCCAACGGAGAGTCCTGGCAGGAAACTTTACAGGGAAATAAGGACGTGGCCACACTTCTTGGACGATGTTTCTTCTATAAAGAATGCATAAATTCTCAGTAATTTTTATACAATTCACCCATAAACCAGAAAACAGTCTGATTCAAGCAATAATAATTAATTAATTGAAAATTACTCAAGTCATTAGTTAAGGTTCATTTTACATGCTCTTATTAGATTTAATTTGTCTCGGGATGTGTAATCAAATCTTGGATGTTAAATTTGATCCACTATCCTTACCCTAAACGGATCTGAAATTGTACACGTTAGTTGAGTTCCATCATTAAAATGCCTTTTTGGTGACCATTATCTAATACACATAAGATTGTCTCCTGATGAAGGAAAACCTTGTAAACAATTGTATAAATATTTCATTATCTTAGCTCGTATAAATTTTTTTGTACGAGTGAGTATGAGTGAACTCCTAAACAGACACGAAATTTTGTAGACACATTCAATTGTGGAATCCCGTTATAAGCTCCATGATACAGCTTATGTACTTAGGGCTGGCTCCAGAGACCTGCTCAACTATAATCTTTCTGCTGACACTATATACGCCAAATTATAAATTAAATAATGATCTGTTTTGTATTATACAAAATTGTATAATTAAAACAATTGATGGTTTTTGTTTTTATAACGCAACATAAGCATGCAAAAAGCATGCTAAATTGTAGTACAAGTACGTATATATCATTAAAACGTCTAATTTTGTAAGACCAGTTGCTTAAACCTGCGCCAGATGATTTTCTACTAGAATATTTGATGATCGTTCCCGTCTTGTGTCTAAGCAAAACCAAATTTTTAAGTTTAAGCTATTTGTCATTTGAGAGCATGCTACTTTGCCTTTTAAGATTTTGAAAGGTAAACATTAAGACAGTTAATATTTATATTCTATGATATTAAATTATTATTGTTACATTATAAGTAAAGTACTTTATTTTAAGAGCCTGAAATAAAATTACGAAGTTAAGAAACGTGTCTTTTCAATTTCCTTTAACTTTAGCGATGATACGTTAAGTTATAACATGATCACGGAACTTAGATGGAATTTTATGTTCTATTTGCGGTGAAGTGACGCGGGTTTTATTTGGAGCGCCATCTGTTGAACTTTTTGTTTGCACTTGACTTTTAATGGAATAAAACTTCTTTGGATGCATTGGAAGTAACGTTTCAAGGATATTGAATGCAGCGGTTTTCTGAGTCATTTTGCTGTAAAACATTGTTTACGTGTGCATTTTTATCATTGAGAATGTCCCATACATTCTCAATGATAACCACCCAACACACACACTTACCTGTTGTGGCATATAATAACAACTCTCAATAATATAAAATTGAGAATTGATAGATTGTATTTTATTTTCTTAAAAACGTCAAGTGTTAACATGTATTTAAAATAATGCGTCAGTATTCGATATTGTATATAACACATGTTGCTAAGAAAAAAACAATCACAAACTATAATTTAGAAAAGTAATAACATGACACTTTAACATGAATAAAACTATATTACCTGAAAGCTATCATCATATGAGCACAACAATATCTAAAATATAATAAAGGAATTGATAAGCAACTTAATGCAATTAACAATCAGTTACTATAGTTATTGAATAATTAAAAAAAATAGAAGATAGATGATAAACGTCTGTTTATATTTTAAACATTGCCTATTTTTTAAATAAATGTAGTTGTAGACCATTTGAAAAAAACAAAGTCCCTATAATTTACAATCGAATATTGCCTCGAAGCCTTAAAAGTCAGAAAAATCAGATTTAGTCATAGAAGTACATATCGTGTTATGGCGCCTGTTTATCGTGCATTAAAATCTGTCTCACATATGTATATTCAACAATGTATTTCAGAAATCAGAACAACGATGTTTAACCAACTTGTCAAGAAAAGATACAATTACAACCTCCATGGTCGAGTGGTGTGTACACCGGTTTTCATGGGTACGCCACTCTGAGGTCCCGGATTCGATTCCCGGCCGAGTCGATGTAAATTACCATTAGTTTTCTATGTCGTCTTAGGTCTGGGTACTTGTGGTATCGTCGTTACTTCTGATTTCCATAACACAAGTGCTTCAGCTACTTACATTGGGATCAGAGTAGTGTATGTGATGTTGTCTCATATTTATTATTATTATTTATTATAACCTCTAGTATTATTTAGTTATCAACCAATTGCGGTAGGCGATAATGCCATCGTTATAATCCGACAACTTTAAAAAGTAATGGAATATCAGCAACCAATAGTATATCACAAATACCTATTTTCCATACTAGGTTCAAAGTTACGTACTCAAAAAGCTCGTTAAATTGTAAATATTTATTCCGTTCAAAAGATTCAGCAACGTGTTTCAAAGCTGACTTTTTGAACGAAAAATCCGTTTAAAATGGGTTTTTGTGGCTTTTGTTTCGGCGATTTGACGAAATAGATGGAGAATTGTTCTGACGTTGCAGTGTGAAGAAATTTCTGCTAAAGTAAACGTATTGCTTTTTTAAGAGACTGAAAAATGTAGTCACAATACTTTATGCTTCAGAAATGTCTCAATATATCATCTTATAGGGAAGGGTTGTACGGACAGTTACTATGTTGTGAAGATTTGGCATTCATGCGACGTTACATTGTTTAAAATACAGTTTTCTTCATTTAAATCATCCATACAATTAGCTTACCCTCATCCTGTTGGACTTTCTTAAGCTGAAATGAAGATTATGGGATCCAGAACTAGAGCATACTGAATTTAAAAATGTTAATAATTTTATACACTCAAATGCGTTACGAATTATACCTCAAACTTCATCTTTATTAGCCGCGAGATTGACAGCAGACTAACTCCTACTGATTCTTTTATACTTTTGGTATCTAAACTAGATGAGCTTAATGTTTAAAGGAAGTTAGCCCGTTTCCGTAAAAAAAAAATATTTACTGAAGAGATCAAACTAAAAAATCTTAATCTCACTGAATACCAGGACAATAAAAACAATACAAATTATTCCTGAAAAGAGATTTAATTTTAATATTGAAATTGTTACATTTGTTATCTCCCCGTTTCTGTTATCAGCTTCGTCTTAAGTATCCATAAAATACTTTAAATTGCAGACAGTATTATTTTGCCTTTAATTAATCTTCACCTGGTTGCAACTGCAGCCTCACTTCGTAATGGGATCTGTACCAAATCCACCATCCGAGTGCATGGCGAGTCAGGGCTGATACCACCCAACAATAGTAGCATACCTGAAAGACCAGTGGAAACTTATAATTATAAAAAAAATCCTGTTAATTTCCCACTGCTGGGCTAAGGACTCCTCTCCCCCTTTTTTGGGGAGAAGGTTTGGAACATATTCCGCCACGCTGTTCCAATGCGGTTTGGTGGAACACATACATAATATGTGTCAGAATTTTGATGAAATTTAACACATGCAGGTTTCCTCACAATGTTTTCCTTCACCGCCGAGAACGAGACGAATTATAAACACAAATTAAGGTCATGATAATTCAGATAAATCAACCCGCAATCATCGGTTAAGATGCAAGCGTTGTAACCACTGTACCATCTCGCCTCGCTTATAATTATATTAAAGCAGAATCGATGTAGCCAATAAGCATATCTAAATTTAGTGTAGCACATATACACTTTTTATAGACGCATACAAACTATTAATATTTAATGGGCATTTTTAATTGAATATAGTGACGTCAATAAGTGTAACACTCGTGCAAAAGGCCATCTACATTATGTGCGTAAAATGCTTTTCACGATAAGAATGCTCAGTCGTTCTTCAGTTATCACAGTATCAAGTAATCGCAGGATGATTTTTCTGTGATCTTCGATAACCCTTATGCTCCTCGACATATTTCAGATGTCTCACTATAACAGTTCTTTATAAATAAAGAACTTCGATTTGTTATCCATTATTACTACGATAGGTAGGTATAACATACAAGCGATGTATGCATTCAAAGCAATACGTGTCTGACACGTAACGGACAACTCAAAGAGTTTCGTCATTCGTAAACCGACAGCACTTTACGAGGCTAAGAGCTAGCAACGGGAAAATATCGAAGGCTCCTTATTTTCAGGACATTCTCTGACACTATTTGTGCTCAGAAAAATATTGACAACATTGTGAGAAAATTTTATTATTTTAATAATATAATTATGAGTAATTATCTATACGTATTGAACAATAAAATTGGAAAGTCTGTTTGTAATATTAAAATAGCCCTATTTACTCACTGCATATGTATGTATACACGGTATATTTCTCAAAATAACATTTTCAATTAACATTCTCAAAAATTTTGTCTGTCTGTCTGTTGTAGAGGCTACAATAATATTTTTTCTTTGTTAAATTCAAACACGTATAAGGTCGCGGGCACAGCTAGTTAAGTAGTTAATAATACTCGACTGCATTGACAGTGACTCTTTTGTTGGAAGATTTAAATATTTGTAAGGTAATGTGCCAGTTGGGTGCACACGTCGAAAAAATCAGAATCATCTCCTTTTTCTTTATCATACTCAATTACGAAATCATAGCTCGACTCACAAATATGTTGTATATTCTTTGTCTATAGTTTGTTTACGTGCTACCTTTTTATTTCCAAACAGCTTCAATATATAAAATTTAGCATTACTGACACGTCCCTCAAATATATTGACTGAAAAACCTAACTATCCCATGACCTGACCTTAGGGATTTGTAGACTCATAACCTTTTCACAAAACAAAATCAGTGATGTAAAGTAGTATAATTGAAAATAATTTTATTGTGATTAAATATAAAGTGATACATAAATAACTTTATTAATATTTGCACGAAGAATTCCACAAATAGCTGACAAGTTGGTACTTAATCATTTTTTAATGCTGTATTATACCAGACTAACAAAGCCTGGCAGATGTCGGAATTATTTATATGAATCACAAAGCATGGAAGACGTGACGTAGCCACTCGCTATTAAAGATTAACAGATCTAAGAAGTGTTAGAGAAAACAATAATATATTTAAACTCTATATTCAAAAAACAAGGTCATGGAACCAGTATCGTAGTTTATGTTGTTAGTAAAATAGTCTTGCGATTTTATTATTATCCAATTATTATAGGATCATAAAATAGTTGATTTGCAGCTGTGCCCTCTAGGGGTGAAATAATAATGTAGTATCTTACCTTTTCCAGGAAAGAACATGATTTTTATGTGATTGGTCAAGCATTATCGAAATATATATATATATATATATATATATATTCTATTATATATTTATAAACACTTTTATATATAAGACGTAATCAATGATTTTATCGATATTGAAGACGTTGATCCGCTCCACTGTATTTTTTAAAGCAGTTTTTAAAATAGACAAATGTACTACCTAATGGTTAATAGTGTCCACTACCTTAGATGGTGACGGTGTAAGAATTATTCAACATCCCTTACATCACTAATACGTCACCAATCTTGGGTACTACGATGATTGTTGCGCCTGTTATATTGGTTCACTCACATTTCAAACCGGATTAAAACAAAACCGAGTATTTCCGCTTTCCGGTAGAACATGTAAAGCCATTAATAATAATCATCAGCTTCTAATGCAAAAGGTATTAATTAAATAAATTCTGACAGTTATTAAGATTAGCTCGTCTAGTATACGTAAATGAGTACATTATCAACCTTATACCTTTTATAAAATATTATATGAATATAGTTCTGAGATGGCCTGTAAGAAAACGGCATCTTAAATGTTAATGTGCTTAATAAATATTTCGTTCATCTAGTCTTCGTTCAGATCTTAACAAATCGTATAGTCAAGGACAAAGTTACGAAGAGATTTAACTAGCTAGTACGCATGTACATTATAATTCTTTCTTCTCTTGGAAACTTAAATCAAAGTTGGTATCAAAAAAAATATTGATCGTTGCTAAAAAAATGGTACATATCTCTGCTTATAAAATAACAAGTCGTCAGGACTTGTTTTTGTTAGTATACAGTATAAGGGGGTGAAATAAGTCTTGAACATTTGTGTAGGAGATCGTTATATTTTATGTTAGAAACTTCATTTTTGGGATACTGATTAAAAATGATTAAATATATATTTAATATATAAATACGTATTTAAGCGTACCTGTATATTCTGCCCTTAGGGGTGTAATGCACATCAAGATGGTGTACAAAATCATAAATTAAAGTAACATTTTAAGTTAATCTGTAAATGTCTTCACATACCTCGCAAACAAATACGCGTAAAACAGCTATTATTATAAATTAAGTCTAAAGTAAGCCCAAAGAAGACCTACGAGTGGTTACTAAAAAGGAAGAACTTAAAATTATTGTATATTCATATTTTTATAAAAAAATCCCCTTGTTACAGAATAAAATTGCTTATATAGGTACAGTATATTGTAATTTTAAAGCAATATGAGGGAATACTGAGAATAAACAATAGACTTAAGGCAAAATATTTAACATTAAAAGCGAGAATGCCATGTATAGACTCAACAAGTTTTAGAGAGTCCAATAAAAATATATTTTATCCGCATCTTCGCTTTCTTATCAGGATAAGATGATGGGGAGATGCATCGCGGCATCTGTTATTGGCGCAAATTACTTTATATATCAAGTATTAAATAACAGTCCTTTTTTTTATAAATTAATAATTCTTGATAATAATTAAAAAAATATTTTTTTAGTAAAAATCTTGTGTCATTTAAAACGAAAACAAAAACAAGTTTGGTAATGTTACATAAAAATTTATGTAACTGTCGGAGAGAAAGAGAAAAAATTAAGAGGTCACTATACGGTCCAGGACGCCTATAGAGCCCTTGTGTATATGTAAAAAACCTGCAGTAACCTATATTTTTAACAGCGTCACAGAACCGTGACGGTACCAGATCACCACAAGTCGCATAAAAGAACTACGTTCCAAAAAAGAAGAATCGAGTTAGAAAATTTTAAAAAGGGGCTAACGATAAGTGAGGCCCGCCTGTGGATTGTTTTATAAATGACTGACTGATAGACAATTAAAGAAAGTGTAAATAAATAAAAAAAAATTAACAATCTGTTGAACCATGAAATGATTTATATCGGCAAAACTTAAACGGTTTAATAATTATAGGTCTAACTACGAACCTCCTTTTTTCCAGTCGGTAAGCACAAAAATCGTCTCCTGAATGTTACAAATACTTTTCTGAAAACCGCATCCAAATAGCTTAAGCCAAACGCGAGATTATCGCAGACGAACATACCTACATACTTACATAGATACGAACAATCGAACTGAGAACCTCCTTTTTTAAGTCGGTTAAAAAAGCATTTATATGTGTTAATTCTATAGCAGACTTACGTACTACAGCTAGTCTGTAGTAAGACTCAGTGAATTGTCATTTTAATTTTTACTGCGACAGTCTCATGAAATGTATTTATTAGATAATTATTATGAATATATTAATCACTACATATTATAAAACAAAGTCCCCCGACCGCATTTGTCTGTGTATGTTAGCGATCAACTCCAAAACTACTAAGCGGATTTTCATAAGATTTTCACTAATAGGCAGAAGGATTCATAAGGAAGGTTTAGGTACCAACATTATTAAGGTTTTTATGTAAATAAGTTGAAACGACAATTGTTAAACATGTCGAAAAAAACATCAAAAAATAGATAAATAAAAGGTAAAAATATTTAAAAAAAACTGTCTATCCATGTGAAGTCGGGACAGGCCTCGAGTAATATAAAATTATTAATCATTTAATCAATAATAAATTCAAATCGAATCGAGCTCTCTCTTTTGTTGTTCCCTAATATCCTATACAAACAGACAACCTCGACCATCTAATGTTCGAATTAAAGTTTTTTGTCTATTTGAAAAACTTATAGACAATAGGTCTTAACGAACGACGTATAAACGAATATATTCTTCGTATCATTGTGTGCATGAAACGACTAAAGAATTTGTCACGCGAAGTCGACTATAATCAAACCCAACAAAGAGACGACCGTTTCATTTGTAAACGAATTTCACCTTAAGAAAAGAATAGAATAATTTTTATCATTGATCGGTTATTCGTGATTGGGGAAAGGTGTTGTAATTTTTGGTTCTTAGTCAATATAATAGTTGGAACGTCCCAGGTGACTTGGAAAAAAACATTTGATGGTATTATTTTTAAACAAACAAAAGTCAGAGTAACAACCTCCAAATATAGTGTCAGTCATTCTACCTCAGGTAACTTCTACCTTAGTATTTATCATATTCATTTTTAATGTCTTTTTTGGGTAAGTTCCTTGTGATGTTTTTCTTCTTGTGAAATGTGTTTTTTTTTTCTCAAGGATATGGGGTTTTTAGTTTTAGTTTTTTATTCTTATAATTTCATTTATTTATTCTCGTATGCGCGCATTTTTATGTTTAACAAATAGTCAGGGGCCATCTGAAAATCAGTGCTGTGCTTTAGCACAGCTTATACTAAGCTTGCTACTTACATTGTGCTCTTTAAATTTATTTATTTTCTTGTGTACAATCGATGTAATGTATGTGTATGTGCAGCAAAATAAATGGTTTAAATTAATATTTTCAACTAGTATAAGACCATTAAATTATCAAAAACTAGGTGTCTCCTGCGACTTCGCATTTAAGGAGGTTGATTGTCATATGTTAGGCCAAAAACGTAGCATATACCTATCGATCCTTGAAGTTCATGTTTGCTTCACACCATTTCATCGAATTCGGTTCATTGGTTTGATCGTGAAAGAGCGACAGTCAGACAGAGTTACTTTCACATGTTTAAAATAAATAAATATGAGACAACATCACATACATTACTCTGATCCCAATGTAAGAAGCTAAAGCACTTGTGTTATGGAAAATCAGAAGTGACGACGGTACCACAAACACCCAGACCCAAGACAACATAGAAAACTAATGATAATCTATTGACTCGGCACGTAATCGAACCCGGGACCTCGGAGTGGCGTACCCATGAAAACTGATGTACACACCACTCGACCATGGAGGTCGTCGAGTGAAATGAATATAGATTAACAACTACAGTATGATAAAGAATCCTCATAAGCCCCACTATCAGACGCCAAGACCTTATTACCATAAGTACCCGATATAATAAGTTTAAGTTTTTCAGAAACTGAAAGTAAAAGTGATATCTGATATTTATTTTTAAAACGTTATTGTGAAGTTGCGAATAAAAACTTTAAAATTTCTACAACATTTGACGGAAAAATTAAATTTATCTTCTAATTCTATTTTTGAAAATACTTAATACACTATTTTTAATATTTTTTTTTTTGATAAATTCATAGTTAAATGTACTGTAACTATACGACTGAATTTTTAAATTTAATTTGGACGTTTCTTTTTCTGGAATTAATCTATAAGGAATAAATGAATTGCTGATATGAACCAGTGGTTTGAACGCGTGTACCTTAACTGATGATCGCGGGTTTAAACCAATGGTGCGATATCATGTAATTAATTTGTGTTTATAATTCATCTCGTGCTCGGCGGTGAAGAAAAACATCTTGAGAAACTGCACGTGATTAAATTCAACGAAATTATGTGACATGTGTATTCACCAACCCGCATTGGAGCAGCATGGTAGACTATGCACCAATTCTTCTCCTCAAAGGGAGAAGAGGCCAGCATTGGGAAATTTACAGGCTGTTAATATAACGAAGGAATGGGTACCATAAGTTCCAATAAAATGTCTTTACATTTTATGCAAATTAAATTTTGGTATTGAGTACGTATGCATGTATACCGTATTAATAGTGCATGTGACCTAGACGCTACTGGTAACCAAGTATTTGCAGGAGGTTTGTCATTTGTGACGACGAGAATGAATTCGTAACTGCGTTATGAAACTAGTGAATAATGGCACCTGGAAACATCAACAGCATCCTACGCAAACTACGAACCTTTAGTCTGCCTTTATATGTGTGATAGAGATTTATTTTTATATATTAGGTATGTAGTCCGACAAATGGAATTGTTTGCTGATGGTAAGTGGTTACCACCCCACAGACATTAACGCTGTCAGAAATATTAATCATTCCTTATATCGCTAATGCACTGTCAACTTGGGAACTAAGATGTTAAGTCCCTTATCCTCCTAGTTACATCGGCTCAATTGTTTTTCAAATCGGAACATTACATTAAGTATTACTGTTTGGTTGCAAAATACCTGCAAGCCATTTTGGGCTATTTGAACTCACGCAGGGGACAATTTAATTTCTAGTTATTTCACACTTTCATATTTTTTGTCTATAACTAGAATACTGGGCTTTAGGCAATTTGAAAAGTTGGTTAACTAACCGATAATGTCACTGCTTGATTTTTTATATTATTGAATGAATTACTAATATTCATATTTACCTCTCTATATAAATAAATTAAATTTAAACAAACAACAAGACAACATCACATACATTACCCTGATTCCCAATGTTAGCAGTTAAAGCACTTGTGTTATGGACGATCAGAAGTAACGACGGTACTACAAACACCCAGATCCAAGACAATATAGAAAACTAATGAATTTTTTACATAGACTCGGCCGTGAATCGAACCCGGGACCTCGGAGTAGCGTACCCAAATCGGTGTATGCACTACTCGACCACGGATTTCGTATAATGTTATCACTTGTGCTAGTAATAAGTGTTGGGTAAGTAAGTTGGGTCAGGATCGATCCTCCGACTTTTGACATTGCTAGGGGGCCCGTAAACCATTGCGTTATTGTTACTTAAATTAATTTCAGTATAAAAGTATTTTCATTTGGTGGTAATTATAATATAGAAACAGTTATAATTCTACAAAAAAGAGTTGAACGCCATTTATTTGGAGCTGCATATCCTCAATCTCAACTTTCATTTGCGTCGGCTTATACGTCTACAGTAATTAGCGACCACCATTGTACGAGTATACACATTATAACCAGAGGTAAACACCGTTACCATTTTTTACATGGTTGATTTACATACAAAATATGTGTCTAAACTATAAATATTTTAGACCAACTATTTCAAATCAGATCTTGTAAGAAATGTATCAAGTTTAACGCGCAAACGGTAACTATGTTTTCAAAAGTTGGGGTCAAAGCGATAACCGGGTCAGAGTAAAAACACCCTTCCTTGGGCAAATATGTATATTCGTTGCTATAAATCTGAGAAATGTTTCTAAATTACACGATATAAAATTTCTTGTAAATATAAATTAGTATTTAGATTCTCTGTAGTAACAATATGCTACTTATATTTTTCGTTGACTAATCGAAATAATCAAAATATACTTTATTCAAGTAGGCTTTTACAAGCACTTTTGAATCGTTATTTAAAAACTATAATAAGTGAAGCTACCACCGGTTCGCTAAGTAGATTCTACCGAGAAGAACCGGCAACAAACTCATTAGTTTAATTAAAATAGTCATGTTAGTTAAATAATTACATACATAAAAGAATGAAAATACAGAAAATAAAACTTACAAGAGTCATACACGCGAGGACGAAAGTAGATGCGAGGGGCCACTGCGTTAGATGATCTTGCGCCATCAGACCAGCAAACGTCCTCCCCGTCAGACCGGCCGCCACTAATGCGATCGGTGTCATTATCATTATGCCCAGGAAATCCACTATCATCTGAAAGACAAAAGAAATAATTCGTCACAATGCTTATGGTTCATAGTGCTGATCTTTGCAAATATATATGCACATATGTCAGTTCAATTACATTCCATTATCTTATATTAGAAATAATTCGAGTATCAAATGCAATATATATATATTATAATGTTTATGTTTAATCAAATTTCTATTTTTATAAAAATCACGTAGTCATATATTTTCTGTTAAAATTTAAATCGGAAAAAATACGAAACATAAAACTGTTACAAGGTGTATAATAACAAAATGTTTGTTTTATGTTTGTATATTCGATAACACTCCACAATAATAATAATAATAAAATATTTATTGTATGTTAATAATTTTAATAATTCTGTTCATTTATTTTTAATTTTAATTAAAATGATGTCGGGATTAGAAAGCATTTTAAGAAATCCAACAACCGCAGCAGAAATAATGATGTGTAAGATAGTACGCATTAATTAGTGTCGTAGAATTAATTAGTTTAAAATTAGTCGTAGTTTCGTTTTATATAAGGTTGCCATTGAGAACAACATGGTCATCCTATTGAATCAGATCTAAAGATGAAAAAAAGCTTCCGAAAATTAATAATAAAATAAAAAAGAAAATACTACAAATATACGAAAATTTGATCCTTTCCCATTTTATCCAAGGTAGTTAATGGAACCTATGCTATTTGCTCAGGACGTATGCGACTATGCGTGCACTATTGCGTGTGTGAACAAGACTACATATTCCATTTATTCATAATCCTGTGGAACGAAAAATCCGATCCGAAAAACGAGTACAGGCAAAGGGGAATACAAAAACTATCGAGCTTAACTTTGACATGGTTACAAGCACGAATGACTCTTGTTAATCAGAGTCGAATATGAATATAGAACAGCTTATACGGAACAGGAAATCTCAGACGACGTAAAGTACGACACAACTTAGGCAAATTCAATAAAACTGATTACTGCTGATTTACACAACCAACATAAATAACTCCCTATCGAGCCATTCGACGCTATTCGTCGCTATAGATTCTCGCGTCAGTTCAACCCGAGAAAGCAAGTGCATGTAAAGGCTCGCGCAAACTATAGCCGCGGCGGGCCTCAACACATCGCATTGCAAAATTACGCCAAAGCATATAGCAGGCGAATCGGGCCGCACCGTGACCCAATATCTTATAATCAGTCAGGTTTTGGCAATCTAAGAAGATGGATAGTTCTGACGAACAGCACTCGTTCAGCCGTCTACTTGTTGCGTCTGTTAATGTTCACATTGCAACGCATAACATCGCCGCAAAAATACGCCTGGCTAGTGATGCGCCAATGCGTTGCGATGCCCGTTGCGGCAGCCTGAGGTGTGCGATAGCCCATGCAAAATGTTTGAAACTGATTCGGGAGAATTTTTGTTATGCGTTGCGGCCCGCCTCGGTGTGCGCCTATCTTAAATCAACGTGTCAAATTGACGAATATATTAGGTCACGTGATATTACAAGTTATTACGTTTGTCCTAAGATCATATTCACTCAAGCAATAAATATTGATAATTTGAGATAGCGTACTTAATTCGGATGTGATCGGTTTTACAAAGTTTATCGATGCTACATTTAAGTTGTGTCGTACTACACGTTAATTTTCCACACAAGCGAAGGCACGTTTATCAAAGGTGAACGACCGAACTGTAATTTTATTCCATCAACGATTTCATACCTAGCAGAAACCGATTCAAGTAAACAAGTGTTGCCGTGTATAAAAATAAAACGAAAACAATCCAGGCTATAAAATTTGATTCATGAGCGAGTATTACAGCGACGGATTGGAAAAACCACCTAGTATTACATTCGAATCTATAGGATTACTGCAATAATTTCATATGAATATACCAGATGTTACCAGAATTTAATAAATACGCTTGATAAAGCTTTTAAAAGCAAATCATCTATTTTATTTTTAAAAGTAATTCTTTTGTAAACCTTAGTTCTTGATGATTAAGCAATTTTGCACGTATTGGATGTAATGGAAATTGTCATGAACCTTTGTACAGCTATGTACATTAACATGCAAATTGTCAAGTTAGATTACTTCTCGTAATCATTTGAACGCTTTTGCAGGATCTGCTGGAATTCGATTGGCTATTTACCTGTCAAATACTCAGATGCTTGAAGTTTATTCACCCTTTATGGGTGCAAATTTAGATGGACACCAACCAATATTTGTTCTCTTTTTATATAGGTATAATAGGTAGGTGTATGGACAAATAGGACACTTGATAGTAAGTTATGATCACCATCGCTTAAGTTATTAGCACCGTTTAAAGTTGGTAAGATTTACCATACCATACAGCACCAGCGTGCCACCAACCATGGAAACCAAAATATTCGTCGTGTCTGTAGTTGACTGGCACACTAATCTTTTAGAACCAAAACGCAACAATTTTAAGCACTGTTCTTTCACGGTCAAATATCTTGTGAGTTGTGTGTATTAACATACCCCTATGATCTTAAAAGGGGTAAGATCGTACCGACCAAAATTCTCTGTCTTGGCCAACTCACTTTATTACATTCGTAACGTAGCGCAGCGAAATAAACTGCCGTCAACAATGTCAGATAATATTTTCAAATGCTTCATTTGAAACAAAAATATGCGTCATTTTCCTTCAACTTAAAATACCTTTTGAATAAACAAGACAAAAAGTGTCACGGCTTATCGTGACATGTGACCTTTTATTTAAATTAATCTCCACTCCTAAGTTCAGTGATAACTTTCAATGTTTCATTTCCCTGCTCTAAAAATAACCAACATCGTTTTTCTAACAAACATGTTTTTCAAATAAAATCACACTGCTTTAGATTCACCTGCGAGTTTTAGTTCGACGAGATCGCGAAAAAATTGGAACAATATTATCCAAACATGTTTCAGGATAGCCTGAAAATTAATCTGACTTTAAAATGAACAAAAATAAATATACAAAGTATTCATTTCTAATGTTTTGGTTATGTGAAAATAAATCCTAAATATTGTGAAATTATTTACATTTAAAAAGAATGTTGTTTTCCGAAAAACTTGTAATCGAATTCCATTTTTATTATATTGTAAAATTAAACATACAAATGCTGTGTACAGCAAATAAGATTTTTTAAAAAATAAAAGTAATACCGAACGGACAATCTAGCAAAATAAAAATTATGATATGAGAAAGTTTTTTAACTCGGTATAAGGTTGGATTAAAAAACTTCTGGAATGCAGAAACGTTCGAATCTTATGTTGATGGTATTTGTGCAAACAATTGTTAAAAGTATAAAACAAAATAATGAGCCTTTATTTCGATTAATATTTAAGTAAACAACATTTTGGTTATTTGGTATTTATATAAAAAAAAAATTTCGACTTTTCACAGGTAAAATATTTTCCTTGAATTCTTTTAAATAAATCTGGAACCCTATCGCAGTGCCTACAGGGTACCATTTAAACTTAGAATTGTAAGTAAGATGGGGAGATGCTTTTTTATATGAGTCACGAGTTAGTGATAAAATTTCCTCATTTACATATGAGTACACCAGAAACATTCAAGCGATCACAATAGTTTATATTTGTTGGATTGATCTTATTTTCAGTCAATATCATGGGAATACAATACGCAAGTGAAGATAACCTGTCTAACCAACTTGGTGTTAGGGCTATGCGCAGACTTGTGTAGGTAAGTACTACGTATTCATTAGATATTCTAACACCAAACAGCAGTACTCAGTATTGCGGTGTTCCGGTTTAAAGAGAGCCCGTGTCTCAGATAGAGTGATTAATACTAATAAGTGACATTGTCTATGGTGACTTACAATCAGTTGACTTATTTGCTTATATGTCTGCTTATATCATAAAAACAAGTGAAGGCATAATAAAAAATAAACTCGAATCAAAACAATAGAAAGATGCACCAGAGGCATTAACATCACGTGGATATTTGTTTGTGAGACAAAAAAATATCACAGTACAGTCGGTACTATTTCAAAATGTAATCTATCGATTGCTATACACGTGCCGTGGTGAGCGCAGATGGTCCAGTGGATAGAGTACGTAAATTTGAATTGGTCGAGTCGGACATACAAAAACGAATTTTGGAGGTTATCCTCTAAAAGTAATTTCATCATGGGATTATTCATCGCGAGAAAACCTGCACAATATCATCCATCTCAGCTCCTTTTTTTTTCTACGGGTACGAGTAATTGGGGCACAAATTTGAAGAAATCAAGATATATGTTACTTCTTGATAAATTATGTACGTATGTACCGAAAAATATTAATGATTTTGTCAGGAAATGTGATACTAGTGTACTACAAGTTACGAACACAAAAATACATCCTTTGCAAAAACAAACCTTTACTTGTGTTGAAAAAGGTTTAATACAATTAGTAAGTTTATGGTTGACAGCACACATTGAAAAGGGAATAATCGCCTTTTGGATATTTCTTTGTGATATTAAATGTACGGAAATAATAAATTTCTTATTGACAAAAATCCCCTTTAGTTTATTTTACCAGTTCATCTTAGGTCATTTTCTATTCCGAACCAATGAAATAATGGAATAGAATAATATAATATCATGATCACTTGAGAATCAACAAGTAAAAAATGATTACTTTAGTATTAGATAAAATAATTTGATTTGATTTGATATTGAACGATATTATGTAGCGGTAGCGTATTAATAATATAATTATTTTTAACGATATTCAAAGATATGTAATTTATAAAATGTTAAATTGGTTTTTATTAATTCGAAATTTTTTGTAACTAAAACAAAAATAATCTCATGATACTAATGACAGAAGTTTCTATGTAATATGTCGTATGTTGTTTCTATGTTTGGGCTCATACCTCGTGTACAATAGGGTATTAAATAGTGATTAGGTTTCTTTTTTCAGAATTGCGAGTAATAGATAAGATTAAGAAATAGGTAGTGTTAATAATTTTAAGCCTCTGGAAGCACATAAAGTCGTTCGTACTGCGCCTGAAGCCTTGTTATAACATCGGATTGTGAGAGTGAAGCCATACACACACACACACACACACTTATGCACAATTACATTATAGATTAATCATTGTATCATCATCATTAGGTAGATTTGTTACCTCGACAAAGATCGCTTAGGCAATATTAATGAAATATTTTTTACGTACATGTTTTGAGTTTTGGCTGAGTATCCAAATGATGAGGGCCTTGAGGAGTCCAAATCGATGAACACGTCGCGTTATATATCTAGTGCCACATAGTTCACATCTCGATTTCCCAGATTCTGTTAGCCAATGTTCCAAGCACTTAACATGAACTCGTCCGATAGTTCCTCTGCAAGAACATGCTGATAGCAAGTTACCCAAATCTGCGGAAACCGCCTCACCGCTGTGACAAATACGGCACATATCTTCAAGAGAATTGCTGCTTGTCTTTTCTTCTTCCTCTGTATTTTCGCCAACATCGACAACTTCTTGCGACATTTGTATTTCTATTTCACTCTTGTTGCATTCCTGCCAATCAGTCTCTTTCGTGTTAATCCCTATTGATCTTTTTTTGATTTCTTTCTCCATAAGCGGCGCCTTTCGCTTTGGACTTCTAACTTTTATACGGTGAAGATATTTATCACGCCGCGGTGTACGGTCTCGACGCATATTTCCGTTATATTGATTTTTACCTTCGTTGTTATTATTGTGTTTTATGTTTTCTTTTGATTCTTTAGCGGGTAGTGGATTTGTGTTATTTAAAATTGTGAAAAGATTAATGTTACTCGAACTAGCAGTTACTTCTTTATTGACAGTTAACGTTTTATTATCTTGCACATTTGGCATGGATTGGTTGCTTTCATATTCGGTCACTATTTCCAATGCTGATGATTTTTTTGATGTATTTGGATTCGTTTTATTTCTATGTCGTAAATTATGACCAGAATTGTTCTGCAGTGGTTTGACACCTAAATCATGTTGACTGCAAAAAAATAGAAGATATTGAAACTAGTATAGTTTTTTTGCTTGCTTATAATACGATGACGGGATTATATAACTCCCTGGCGGTAAGTGGTCATTTTTGTTTATAGAATCGGAAATATGAACTAATCCATGGAGGCACAATGACTATATAATAGCCAATTTACCAAAAACAAACATTTAGGAAAAGAAAGCAGCATTTGGTGCTTGGAATAGCGGTGCAAAAAGCTTCATTACAGATTTAACACCTCGCCGTTTGTCTCCAACGTTGACAACGGCTGTTTCATTATTGCCCAGAGTATCGGTTTTGCAGTTAAACTGTGAAATGCTGCTAGCATTTCATATTGCCACGATTTCACGTGGTCAAGATTTATACGGTAACTATTTTTAATTTATATTTATATATATTTAAGGACTTCATGTTAATATTTTTTAGAAATTTGACAAAGTATGTATGTCTCTTGCACTTGTTATTACACTAACTCACTCACCGTGATACTCCACATATTAATTATTCTACCGCTACCTTCTATTTCTACCTTACTAAAAATGCCTAAAACAGTATATGTGATTGATTGTTTTAATGTAAGTGAATTATTTACCTGATTTGTGTTTCATGTTGTGATTTTGTTATTTCTTGATTTGCTATTTCATTTTGTACGGAAAAACGGCGTCGTCGCGCACTCGGCATGATTAAATTAAAATTTTATATTTTTATTTAAGTACTTTGAAATTTTAAAATGCATGTGTCAGTTTGTCATTTTATATTTTTCATAATTATTATTAAAATTGATGTGATGTCGAAATGAACAAAACTTTTTGCTACATCAACAAAGTATTTATATCTTTGTTGAGTTAATATACATTATTTTTAATAATTTTCTGAATTAACTTAAAAAAAATAATTTAATCATCATGTATATTATGACAATGATCTACATAACAACAGCAGCCTGTAAATTTCCCACTGCTGGGTTAAGGCCTACTCTCCCTTTTAAGGAGAAGTTTCGGAACATAATGTTCTAATGCGGGTTGGTGGAATACAAATTTGGCAGATTTTTTTATATATGAAGTTTTCCTTACTATGTTTTCCTTCACCACTGAGAACGAGATGAATTATAAACACAAACTAAGCACATGAACATTCAGTGGAATCTGCCTGGGTTTGAACGTGCGATCATCGGTTAAGATGCACGCGTTCTGACCTCTGGGCTATCTCGGCTCTTGACAATGATCATTATACATTAAAGTTTGTTTAGGTATTATAAGAAAGTATGTGGTAACACAGTAATATTTTGTTAATTCATTGGTAATGAGTTTAAACATAGTACGACAAGATTATCATATTCCCTCCCTGAGTCCGGAAAGAAAATTTTATACGATTGAACAGACTTCAGGAGTACTAACGGTTTTAAGTGCATTTCGTGGCATATGAATGCTCTGATATCGAAATCACAGGTTTCCTAACGTTTCGGCAAAAACAATTCAATAGTAAGACGTGGAACTCGGGACCTATAGCGTCATAGCCAATAGACCAACGAGACAGTTAACATACTGATATGATATGATTTCGTTTGTCTGTAGTGAACTACTGTTCTTATCTGATTGGCATGTTTTACATGACTAATTAAAACAGTCTTGTTCTTAGGTTTAGCTTCGCGTTGTGACGTTCCTCTCCTCTAGTGTTTATTTATTATTATCGTTTTGTTTTGTTTTCATTTATGATATTCCAGTAGAACCCTTGTAATGGCGCGTATGCTTTATATATGTTCGATGTACATGACCGCATACCAGTGCGATATATACAATTTCTTTTACGCTTTTGTATATTTCCAGCATGCATCATTCCGTATGCAGCAAATGGATGCAATGATTACATAGCCTCGTAGCTGAAAGCCGTATTTACAGGGTTCATGCTCCGTACATAGAAACTGGCTGTCTGTAATCAATTTAATGTCTTTCTTAGAAAAGTTGAAAATAGTAACTTGTGTAGGAATTATAAGGTAGGACATTTTTTGTTTGAGAAATTTCATTTAAAAAATCTAGATGAAAAATATTCTGAAAATTATATTAATTATTCTTTGAATAAATTTAACGAAAAAACCTCAAAGTGAAAACAGTTCGATAATCATAATTTATCATCTTTTAGTGACTTATCATTTATTTAACAAAATGTATAATTTAATGATAATATTAGTGAATATAAGAGAGCATATAAATTGGAAGTCTTTGTAAAGTTTTGCTGTAAAAGTTTGGTATCATTTGGGAAAAGATACAATAAAAAGTTTAAAGGACTTTTAATATTACTAGAATTTATAACTTATATTTTCATTGATTCCGAAACTTATTTTAAGTACGACAGATAATACAATATGATCTGAATTTGTAAGTCTCTCACGTTTGAGAAAACTAAATCTCGCTCTACGTGACAATAAATACAGATTGACTAACTTTGCGACGGATGAGCATTTAAGTCTCAAACATAACAATAATTTAACTAGAAGTGTTTCTCTTTGATCAAAAGGTTCAAGGTGATTAACCTTGCTAAGCCAATATAACTTTGACATATTTAAAGCTACAGAAGATTTTATACTCTCAAAAATGTCTGAGAAAAGTCGGCTTAACGTACTATTTAAAAATAAAATAACAGTAAAGTACCTCATACTTTTAGAGAAATAAATGCCCAAGAATTTTAGACATGTTGATTGTATAGATTTAAATATTTTTTCGAAAAATTAATATTAATAGATATTTTATGACGTATTTATGAAACGAGTGTCTTAACACAAGCACTTTAGGTGACGATCGCGTGCAAATTAGTGAGGCTCTTATTTTAATTGAGACAAAACCGGAAGGTCGCCCGTCGGCCATATTGCTGAAAATTCGTCTATTATTTAATTAAAGATTAATTTAATATTTTAGTTAATACCTGACTGGCTTTTAAGTCTAGAGGCTACTTAGGCCTACGTAAGGCGTGAGATTATCAGTTTGAACCCTGTAAAGTTCTTAATAAGATCTCTCAGTCTGGGATAGGTTTACTAGAATATTTACATAACCAGAGATGGTCATGTAAAAATCCGAAACTAATATTAATTGCAATATCAGAGTCAACAACTTCAACATATACTGGCACACTACATTTCTAAATAGGAAATAGTTTGTAGATTAGAAATTTGAACACTCCCTTGCCTCGGAATGCCCATTGCACGTAAAGTAAATTGGTCCTACGTAATTATTTAAATTTGTGTAATATGCCATCCCAATGGATTACGAGAGTGCACCTGTATTACACTTGTAAAATATATTGTGCGTAATTAGCCGCTCTTCCTTGATGGCGTCATTACCAAAATCGGTCAGGGCGATATCATGAAAGGAACTCTTACTGAAATGTTGTGATACTTTCTTGTGTAAAGCTATTACTTTAATAGGATTATTAATTGCTCACACATATAAAGTGACTATGACGAATTTTAGTGATGGTCATTATTCGATTTCTACATCATCAATATCATTATTAATTTGCGTTAACATGGAAAACGCTGGCTGAACCGTACGAGATGGATCAAAATAATGTCGTACTTTATTGTACACCTTAAAAAGGTCTCCAAAAATCTCCAATATAGGTACGTCTATCTTTTAGGGATAACCTGTCTGAGGAAAAATTGTGAACGTCGAAAGACGTTATGTAGCATATTTATTATCATGATTGCACCCGTTCGAAGCCGGGGTGGGTCGTTAGTTTAATTATAATTTTGCTGTCAATATTTTTTTTTTAATTAATAAATCATCAGTAATTTACCAAAATTACACTGATTGGCAGTGATAAATAATGAAATAATTAATCGATCGCTCTCTGTATACTTAATTATATAAATATATCTCTACTTAATTATATAATTTGTACTTGCTCTTGATGTGTCACTTGATACGAATTCTGATAATAATTGTTTGTAATTTGGTTAATGATGTTGAGATTCATATCTTGTTATGTGGGATCTTTTGTTTGCATTTATGCAATATTATAATATCTTCGGACCAATATTGACCTTGAAAATACGTATATATATATATATTCGTATATGTATTTTCTTGGTGGTAGGCCTCTGTGCAAGCCCGCCTGGCTAGGTACCACCCACTCATCAGTTATTCTACCGCCAAATAACAGTACTCAGTATTGTTGTGTTCCAGTTTGAAGGGTGAGTGAGCTAGTGTAACTACAGGCGCAAAGGACATAACATCTTTGTTTCCAAGGTTGGTGGCATATTGACGATGTAAGGAATAGTTAATATTTCTTACAGCGTCATTGTCTATGGGTGATGGTAACCATTTACCATTAGGTGGCCCATATGCAAAAAATACATATTAGACTTGCCCCGTTTCGATGCTGAGAGTTCCAAGTAATCGCGTTCCAAAAATTTTCCTATAAATAATTTTAGCTGGATGACATCTTTAATCCTGGTTATAGTTTATTGGTATTGTAATCGATATTTGTTATTTATTAGATAAGCAACTTAATACTATTTGTCCCAGTTAGGAAGCTATTTTTAACAATATTCGGATGGCAAAATGGGTTACTTAGGTGATCGACTGTAGTAATCAAAATAGAATGACTGTGTTTCAGCCTTTGTTAAACTTTTTCTGAGAGTGGCAAACACGTCAGGGACTCTCAAACGCAAACGTGGCTTTATCACTGCATAAAGGCACCTGATTGATTAGAAAGGAACAGCGTTGGAATATTGTATGCCTAGATTATCACAGAGATTATTATTTACATTGTTGAATACATGAATTATTAACATTAAATTCTTAAATACACACAAATATGAATTAAAAACATTTACTGTATTAAACGTGAGCGCTTGGAAGTGGCAATAATGCTAGCAGCATTTCCCCTTTCATCGCAATTCCGATCCTCTGTGCAAAATACGAACCAGCCCTCCTGTCACCGGCGGAGGCAATAAGGCGAGATAATATAGTTTTAATATATGGCATTGTAGCTGCAATACTGCAAAATTTCTAAACTTAGATTAATTAATTAATTAATGTATGTTAAACAATTATAAAATCGTGACACTAATAGAGTAATAAAACTAATAGAGTTTCAATATAATCTGGTAGAATAAGAAATAGTAAACCTCTTACAAAGCTTATCTTTATGAAATGAAATTTTAGATTCTAGGGGGCTAGTGACGAAGGTTGTGTAAGCAAAAGTGCAACTCTGATTTTTGTTGACTTGTATTCTCTTAATAAAACTGGAAAATTTCCCATGTGATTATCATAGACATGTAATTTGAAAATTTGAGAATAAATTAATTTCTGGGACCAGAAATGTATGCATTAAAAATAACTTCGGTAAATTTTCCCGGACTGGAAAAATTAAGAGCTTAGTATAGACGTGGCAGTAAGTTTTTAAGACGTGCTGATTACTTTTGGATGATTTTCCTAGAACGAAAACGGCAGGATACTAATTATTCCTGTATAAACATAACATCTACTTCACTTAAATAGGACAAAAACATCAGTTTTTTAAATATTTTATATAAGTTCATTATAATTTTGCTCATGAAAGCAATATGTAGTTCTGTATTTTACAATATATGTTATTAAAGTTTCACCAAGTGGCCTCTGGTGAGGTTAAAGTAGTATTAACCAGTAGTTTGACTCTAAACATTGCAGGCGCGAGGAACAGCGACGCCGGAGGCAATGGACCACCAAAGCCTTACACCGCCTCTGGGGCCGTGAAACCCAATCAAACGAATGTTATGAGGTATATATAACAATAAATTACATTATACTACATTACCATTTACGGTACATATTAAATTGCACTTTAATTATAGTATTATATATGTAATAAAACGAACAAGATTCCTCGTTCCTCATTTAGATATTTAACCAAATCAAACTTTGTTATTTCTGTAGGAAAATATTTATTGCTTTGTGGTAGGGTATTTGCAATTCGACTTGGGTGGGTAGTTGGTAGCGAAGTGGTGACGTGAAGAACGTTTAAGATTATTTAGAGGCCCAAAGTATTGGTTGGTGGTGACTACTTACCATCACGTGACCTATATTTGTGCCATATGTGCGAAATTTGGGTACAGTAAGCTATTTCTATAACATTTAATTTATCTGTATTAAAAAAAATGCTTTTGACTATGTAACAAATATTCAATACACAATTCCATATCTATAATACTGGTTTAACAAAATGAAAATCGAAGCAGTTTTATTCTCGAATTTATAGTAATTTCACCAAACCAGAATAGAATATAATCATTATGATTACCCATTTAGGGTAAGGGCAGTGAACTGTAAACTGTTTCGTCACTGTTATACGAAAAAGCGACCCTGTGTCGCCCACCAAAGTGACGAAGACGATTCCGTTGGTTTTAGTTGAATTGCGGTAACGCGTTTTTCCAGCAATAAAAATTAAAGAAAGGCTTCATTATCATTATATATTGTATAAAACAAAGTCGCTTACCGCTGTCTGTCCCTATGTATGCAACGGATTTTGATGCGGTTTTTAATAGATAGAGTGATTCGAGGAGAAGTTTTTGGTACATAATACATGGGAAAAATAGTAAAGAAGCGCGGCAAATTTTAGAAGTTACTAACCTGATGTCGTAAATAAATAAAATCTGTAGTATATATGTCAGTATTGCATCCATACGAAGCCAAGGCGTGTCGCTAGTTTTTTCATAAATCAAAAAAGACTTATCTGCAACTACAGGCACAAGGGATATATCATCTTAGTTCCCAAGGTTGGTGGCGCATTGACTATGTAAGGAATAGTTAATATTTCTTACAGCGTCATTGTCTATGGGTGATGGTGACCACTTACCATCAGGTTGCCCATATGCTCGTTCGTCAACCTATTACATAAAAAAAAAACTGCATCAATAGCGCGAAGAAATAGTTCCATGTCTCCAAGTTTCAGAAAACAGCAAGGTAGCTATAGTTAGTCTACAAATCAATAACTCTTAATGATATTCTAATGTATTAATACCGCGTATAAAGTGAACAACGTGTCATATGCCCACCGTTTACTCACGCACCCCTCTTGTAGTTCAGAAATTCGCTTATCTTAATTGTATCGTAATTGTTTTAACAGCGACCGGTACTTTGTTTCAGTGATTCTTGCCAATATTTGACAAATTATCCGTAGGAATGTGGTTGATAAATGATTCTCCGTAGTTAACTCGTTTCAAGGGAGAGAAAACGAATTATTTGATTAACTAATGTGAACAGACAGAAGATGCAGAACTTTGTCGGAAAGGTCGTTGAAGTTTTGTATTAGAATATATGTATTAAGTAATAAAATGATTGCGGGTTCAAACTCCGGCAAGCACCTCTGAATATTCATGTGCTTTATCTGTATTATAATTTATCTCGTGCTCGACAGTAAAGGAAAACATCGTGAGGAAACCTGCATGTGTCAAATTTCATAGAAATTCTACCACATGTGTATTGTTCCAAGCCTTCTCAAAGGGAATGGAGCTCTTAGCCCAGCAGTGAAAAATTTACAGGCTGTTGTTGTTGTTGTTGTATAGATAATTCAAAAGAAAGCAACAACTACAACGCTTAAAATTCATTGTTAAATTTTTGACTTCATAACTTTGAAGTATTAATTTAAAAGGACAATATAAAAAAAATTGAGGGATATTTGTGATGGTATTATATCGAAATTTTTAAAATATTGGAATTGCTGTGAACCACGTCTACCCGTTCAAAATAAAGTCTCTAATCAAATATGCTTAACATTATTTCATAAGTCTGTTTTCATTTACACAAAATAAAAACTATATTATGAAAAAAAAAATACATTAAATACCATAGGAATTCCACACTCCACTCTGTAACTTTTCCCGCTGTAATACAAGAACAATTCCCTGTGTTACTTCCGTATATAATTCCACGGGCATCGCACCCCTAGTTCTGTTAGTAGGTACGGTAAGCTCGCTGAAGGCGGTCTTGTGGACGGTTACTAAAGTCGTACGTAAAATGTTCGTGAAATAAATGTGCTTGATTTGAAAAGTTTCTTTGGTTTTTTAATAATAGTGATATGAGTTGTTGTTGTTTAAACTTTGTTATTAGATTTTAATGGTAAGTAATAGTTTTTGTGTTTATTAAATTAATTTGTTTTATTTTTTTTTCTGAGCGGGAATTAGAAGGTTTTTTGAATATATTTATAAATTTTAAAGTGTATTTATTTCAAAGTGAAATAATTTCATCTTTTTTTCTATAAATACTTTTCAAACATTTAAATGTTTGTAAACTTTAATTAAAAAAAAAAAACTTTAAATTAATATTATAAATATGTATTATTATAATGAATCGGATTAATAATAATTAATAATAATTTGGGTAATCATTTCGAAACCTACCCACAAATAGTTGTTTTTTGAACTTATAACTTTTAATGATCGTTTTTGATATTGATAATTTTATTAAACTGTATGGGATCTTGTCGATTATACCTTTATAGGGTTATTAAGTCGACGTGTTTTGAAATCATTGATAAACAATATAATTTTAAGGATTTTTTTGTTTAGAAATACTAACACACCTATAAAAAATATTATCATCAGTCGTTAAAAATATACAAATATTTGGCGGAATTAATATTAATAAATTATAAATGTATCTCTGGATTTTTTTTCTTAAAATAAATTTCGGAAAGTTAATGTTTGAATTTTGGTAATGTATTAATTAAATAATAATCTGTCAGTTTCTATGTATGCTTAGATCTTTAAAATAGTTTTTTAATGGATAGGTTAATTCAAGAGGAAGATTATTATGTATAAATACATTTGAAAAACACTGATGAATTGATGCAAATAAACACAATTTTTACGCTTACATTGCAAACATTAGCTTTGCAGCTGTGTGAAGCCGGGGCGGTTCGCTAGTATTCTATAATACTTTGTCCGGATGAAATACGAACTTTATCTAGTTCCCGATAGCTACATCACCTAATAGGTCCAATCTTAGCTCTTTGATACATCCAAATCCAATTGTTACTGCGGGCTCAACCTTAGAATGAGCCAATGGAACTACAGACACAATACAGTTAGTTCAGGGTAGGTGGCGATCGATGTATGTGTGGTCAATATTTCTCATCGTAGCAATAGTCTATGGGCTGCGATGACCACCTTACACAAGTATCCTTTCATCAGTCAACCTACGAAAAACATTAATAAATAATATTACTAAATATAAAGGACCTTTACAGCCTATTACTTTACGCTTTCAATTTAGACATGGTAGCTTTTTGCATGCCCAAAAAGTACGTACCGTTAATATAATATATTACCCAAGCCTCTAGCCGTCTCGCGATACAACTCAAATATAAAATATTCTCTAGAAATATAATAAGCTAAGAAGGTTGATAAAGGCACTTTTGAAACGTCATGTTATAATATTGAATTATATGTAAATTGTAAAGCTACAAGTAGTATAGAAATTATATTATACCGAGAATAGCTGACAAGAAACTCAGTAGTTCCACCCTTTTTAATCACAGAGTTTATATGTATATTAAGAGCCTGTAAATTTCTCACTAATGTACTAAGTCCTCCTCTCCATTTGAGGCGGAGGCTTGGACCATATTCCACCACGCTGCTTTAACGCGTGTTGGATCTGTCAGAATTTCTCAAGATGTTTTCCTTTCCACAAAATTTCAGTGGCGATTGCCTGGGTTTGAACCCGGAATCATCGGTTAAGATGAACGGGCTTTCCTCTCGGCCATCTGGGCTTAGAGTTTATGTCAATCGAATACAATTAGAATCAGGTATATTTTTTCTGCCTATAATACCCTAATGACCAAGTCTACGGTTTCTTGTGTAAAATTTATCATAGAAAATTAATTTGATTTTATATTAAGTAGCTTAAATTTATCAGTAGGCTGTGTTAAAAGGAACAGTGGAATCTTGTCATAGAAATGAATACCGTGGAATATCAGGACTTTGTGAAGTTAAGTTTAATTTTCGAGTTTATGTATTACAAGGGGAAGCGGAAGGCTTCTAAGTGTTTAAAGATCTTGCTATTGGTTAAAAATCTATATAGACCAAAAGTAATTTTAAATTTATGGACATATACTCGCATACTAAAAAGCCGAGATGGCCCAATGTTTAGAACGCGTGCATCTTAACCGATGTATGAGGGTTCAAACCCAGGCAAGCACCGCTGAAAGTTCATGTGTTTCATTTGTGTTTATAATTCATCTCGTGCTCGGCGGTGAAGGAAACATGTCATAGAAATTCTGCCACATGTGTATTCAACCAACCCGCTTTAGAACTGCGTGGTGGAATATCATCTCCTTAAAATGGGGGAGGAAGCCTTAGTCCAGCAGTGGGAAATTTAAAGGCTGTTGTGGTTGGATGTTGTACACATATAAAGATTTACTTTGCGGTATAAAATGCGTTTAAATTTTGATTCGTAGCTCGTAAAGAAACAAGCGTAGGCTGGATTAAATAAGTTAGGTGTCCCACATAGTCACTTTGAACCTTAAAAATGTACTTTGTTGTTAATTCATAGCCTCAAAAAAGTAGTGTAAAGAGAATTTTCAATAAAGAATCGTCGTACATACCTTAGATTAGCGCGGTCAATTTCATCAGCGTTGTAATTTGTCTGTATTTAGGTATTTCAGTCGCTCTAAATTTGGATCAAAGAGTCTATATATACACATCAGCCATTGCCAGTTTAGATATTAAAGCACTGATTTGCTGTTAAGATTTGACACGTGAAGTTATTCTTTAGAAATATAATCTGGATGTAACTCTAGCTAAAGTGAGCTTGTTAGTACATTATGAACTTAAATTATTATTATTATACTAAACAGCTATGATTTTATCGAAAATAAGGCGTTGACTTAGTATTTATTGATCTCTAGCCAGGATATATACAATTTTAATTGTAATTTACCTACTTATGTTATTAGAATGATAGAAAAGAGTAACTACTGAGCTTCTTCCCGGTTCTTCTTGCTAGAATCTACTTTCCGATATATCCCTTTAATTTAGTTATTTAGTACTTTTAAGTGATTACTGATACTCGCATAGAGAATATTTTGATATTGACTTTTTGATTGAAAATTGAAATTGTACATATGTAAATAATATTATGAAATTTAAGAGCGTAGTAAGTAGGTAATAGATACTTACGATACTTACGATGTTATGGTACATAATTCATTAAAGATTAAATTATTTGTATATAACAGTGTTTCCTTTTCATTTAAATCTTGATGTTTTGTTTGTTAGCCTTACATACATACTAACATACACACTAACATAAAGTAAATAATATATATTAAACGTGAAAATCAGATTGTTTGCATTGAGTAGAAAGTGCTGCTGAATAAACGCTAAAACTACAAAGTTAAACGTGGTTTTGAAACTAGTACTACTAGTAGTGTTTGTTTCGACCATTTGCAATTTTCTCAGTAGTGTAAACGAATTGATTCAGGTGAGGCAGGAACGTTACGAGCTCTTTGAGACACAGGAGAACATTGTGAGCTGTCCGAACTTCTACTGAGCATTAGATAGCCAATGCACTAACGAAGTAGTCTGCACTATCACTACATATTATTATTATTTTTATGGTATAGTTTGGCGGACGAGCATCTGAGTCACCTGATGGTAAATCACCATCACCCATAGACAATGACGCTGTAAGAAATATTAACTATTCCTTACATCGTCAATGCGTCACCAACCTTGGGAACTAAAATGTTATGTCCCTTGTGCCTGTAGTTACAATGACTCACTCACCGTTCAAACCGAAACACAACAATACTAAGTACTGTTATTTAGCGGGAGAATAACTGATGAGTGAGTGCTACCTACCCAGACGGGCTTGCACAAAGCCAAGCTAACACCTATAAAATACCTATAAAACAAATTCCCTCGACCGCGTCTGTTTGTCTCTATGTTCGTAATAAACTCCAAAATGTATGAGCGTATTTTCATGCAGTTATAGCTGCGGATAGAGGGATTCGTAAGGAAGGTTTTGATGTATTATTTATTAAGGTTTTAGTGAAAGTAAGTTCAAATAGAATGACAATTGTTAAACAAGTTGGAAAAACCAACAAAAAATATATAAATATAAAAAAACGTCTTATGTCCACCCGTGCGAAGCCGGAACGGGACGCTAGTTAATAATAAAATAAGGTTCATTATTGAGCTCACGTTTATGATTTTATAGTGTCATGTTATTATCATTGATTTATTATACAACCTTTATTTATTAGCAGGACTTAGCAAGATTTAATATATATTTTCCGGAGCGCCAAAGGCCTCCTACAATGCTTTCATTCTTTTCCGTATAAAGGTACTTTCCTCCATTTTTCCCTGCAATCGTAACGATTTCATCTTCCCATCTCTTGTATTGTGCTCCTTACTCTCCGAAATAAAGAATGTTTCATTTGAAAACATGATGTTATTATTTCACAACGTTTTTCATTTCATCATTTCTTAATATGTGGGCAGGCTATGTACTACGCAATTTTTGTAGACATTTTTAAGGTACATACAGGTATACGTGTAGTACATTATTTTGATCTATTGCGTAGGGTTCAGCCATTATTTGCAATGTACACATTTGAATCCTTAAAATTATTAATAATGTTTCTGTACTATATGATAGGTAAATATATTATTTCTGTATACCTTAATATTGAATTAATCTATCTATTAAATACGTTGCGTAGTTTTACAGATCTAAACATACCCGGAGACAGATAGCGGGAAACAACTTTGTATTATGTAGTAATATAGCTTTGTTATATAGTTTATAAAGAATTTTCGAAACCCTTATTAGTTTTCATCGGAAACCCTTCCAATCATACATGAGGAGGAGCCAAGATGGCTCAGTAGTTAGTACGCATGCATTTTAACCGATGATTGTGGGTTTAAACCCAGTCATGGATTGCAGAATTTTCTTAAGCTTAATTTCTGTTTACAATTCATATCTTGCTCGGAAAACATTTTGCCACATCTACCAACGAAAATATTTAAGCAGTGTGGTGGAATATGCTCCAAGCCTCCAAATCAAATGAGAAGAGGGGGCCCAGCAGTGGGAAATTTACAGGTCGTTATTGTGACAGGATTCTTTACATATTTATATATTTTTACCATTCGATTACGCTGAGAAATGCCTTCGTTCCCAGTTTAATTAAAAATTAGTTATAAGGACGTAAGGAGAGTGGTCTTTAAAAAATAGCATAGATTACAAAGGTTGTTTGTCGGACGGTCCAATTTGTGTAGGTTTGTCCGGACCAAGTCGTCCGAGCAGCATCATCCAATATGTCAAATACTTTTTCTTTATTTTATTTGATAAATACATTTACATTTAATGAATACTTATTGATCCGAGATGGCCCAGTGGTTAAAACACGTGCATCTTAACCGATGATTGCGGGTTCAAATCCAGGCAAGCACCGCTGATTCATGTGCTTAATTTGTCTTTATAATTCATCTCGTGCTCAGCGGTGAAGGAAAACATCGTGAGGAAACCTGCGTGTGACAAATTATCTAAGAAATTCTGCCACATGTGTATTCCACCAACCCGCATTGGAACAGAGTGGTGGAATATGTTCCAAACCTTCTCCTCAATAGGAGAGGAGGCCTTTAGCCCAGCAGTGGGATTTTCAGGCTGTTGTTGTTGTTGTTGTTGAATACTTATTAACGTTTTGTAATTAATAGAAGTTTTCTTTATTGATTTTACATTCTATTATTTATTAGTAGTTATTATATACACAACTAGCGACCATCCCAGGCTTCGCACGGGTACAATACTGATACTAAGTATACTACATAATAGGTTTATTTACGACATCACATTAGAAACTTCTAAAGTGATCAGTGTTTCTTTACTATATTGTCCATGTATTATATACAAAAACCTTCCTCGCGAATCACTCTATCTATTAAAAAAATCAAAATCCGTTGCATAATTTTAAAGATTTAGGTATATGTACTGTCGGGGTAAGAAAAGGTTAGTCACCTTAAGATATATTTTCATGTGCTCAGTATGAGCGATAATCTGTTTTACCGATCGAGAATGACATATTGCGTCGCAATGATTTGATGTTTTGATTCAAAGGTACTAAGCGTTTAAGATTTGATAAAGGTATGAATTTGAAAACTGACGAAGGTTTTCTTTTTCTGACTATACATAGGGACAGACAGCGGTAAGCGACTTTGTTTCATACTATGTAAAGATTATATATTATAAGGATTAACTCTCTTGAATGACTCATTGTGTTGGTTAGATATAAGGTCGCAGATCTCGAGTTAAGTTAAACTTATTGGGTTTTTGCGGAGTCTTAAAGTTAGAAGCTTTTACACTGCTATGTCTCAGAAACCACGTAATGCCATTGGTCGTGTCGGATTTGCCGTCCCTACGGGTTGAATGCGAATGGAAGAATAAAGAGCATTATGAGCCGATAGCCCAGTGGTTAGAGCGCGTATATCTTATGATTGCGGATTCAGGCAAGTTTCACTAAATTTTCATTCCGCTTTTTTTTTAATAAATAGGAAGCCAACACAATGTACAATATTAATATATGAATTAATAACATTAAATCCTTAAAATATATTGTTATTAATTCTTATGTTAATAGAAATATTAACATATTAAAATATGACAATGAAAATAAAATTAATAAATAAATAAAATTAAAAATATATAATTATCTTATAAAAGATGACATTTTATAATTCATCTCAAGCTTATGGGTCAAGGAAAGGATCTCGATGAAACCTGCATGTATCTAATTTCAACGAAATTTTGTCACATATGAATCCACCAATGTGCGTGTATTGAAGCAGCGTGGTGGAATATGCTCTTAAAATTTTCCTCAAAGGGAGATGAGGCTTTAGCAAAACAGTGGGAAATTTACAGGCTGTTACTATTATTATTATATACATACTTATGTATAACATGTTCAGCATAGTTGGGTAGTTTTCTTTGAGTTGTGGCAGAATTCGATATAATTCAGACGTCTTTTACGAGTAGTTGCCACAATATAATCTATGTACCATTTTAAAATTATAAAAGTTTATTAAGACTAAATTAAATTATAAATCCTATTGTTTCTTAAAATAATATTATTTAGAAAAAAACGTCTGGATAGACTCGGCTTCCACGACGGGACTGATTGAATACTAATTGTAAAAAATAGAACCTATTAAATATTTTTATTTCAAAATCAAAATAACTTTATTCAAGTGGGCTTTTTCAAGCACTTTTGAATCGTCATTAAACAATTAAGTGAAGCTACCACCGGTTCGGAAAGTAGATTCTACCGAGAAGAACCGGCAAGAAACTCAGTAGTTACTCTGTTTCAACATTTAAAAAATACAATCATATTAGTTAAACAATTCGTAATTAATATAAGTATACCAAAAAATTATATTTTTTTTTCAAATTCAATCAATTACAAAGGTTTTAGTTTCTCAAACGTTACGAGGTCTAATAAGCCTCGTACCGGTATTGTGATAGGTTTCATACGAGGTCTTAAACGCCTCGTACCGCAGGAATGAAAAGTTTTTAAAAATGATGCCGCAGTGAACGTGTTAAATACAATTATATATTTATTTGTAATGTGTCCTGCCTGGAAGTCAAGAGGTATTAATTCCAAGCTTTTTCGAAGAGTAGTTGATCTATTCAAATAAAATGTGTGTTTCACGCTATCTCTTTTCGCTGGAAGCTACTTTCCGAAACGGTGGCAGTGTTTAAATATTGACGATTCAAAAACGCTTCATTGTAAAGTTAATTTGAATGAAATACATTTGTTTTGATGAAATTGACTGAATAATGTGAACAAATAAATAATTTACAAATCAAACATTTGTATCATATACATTATCTTTTATTTATAATATTATAAATGTGAAAGTAACTCTGTCTATCTGTCGGTCTTTGACGACCAAATGAACTGAATTTGATGAAATTCGCTATGAAGCTAACTCGAACTCCAAGAAAGGCTAGGCTACTTTTTCTAACACATGTCAACCAACCCTTAAACGGGAGCAAAGCCACGGGCGGCTACTAGTATGATATTGGAAGGAAGCGAATGGAAATTTATAACAAAGAAAACGACAAACTGTAATCTAACACGTGCGAAGGTAATCTTCGCCCTTGAGATGAAACAACTTTTTTCTTTCTTTTTATTTAAGACTTTATGAATTGACTTGTTTTTGTCAACCCTTTTGTACAAGCTTACTTGTTTTACAAAGGAGCAATACTTATTATTGGGTTCTTGTTTGAAGGGTGAGTGAGCTAGTGTAGATACAGGCTCAATGGTTGTAATCTTAGTTCCTAAGGGTGGTGAATTGGTTATATGAAGAGTAATTACTATATCTCACAGTACTAATATGTATGGGCAGTGGTGAATACATAATATCAGGTGGTTTATTTGCTAGACAGCCTACCGTTCTGATATAAAAAGGCAGAAGTACATTCACCTGTTCATGTATGGATGAAATAATCAAAAGTTTTCAAAATCAAATTTAATGTATGGATGAAACAAAAAAAGTTTGTTTTTTATTTGATTTTTTTTATACCAACCGTATCGTTGTCAAATTTCACCTGTTGCTTCGCCGCGGAAGGGGGGGGGGGAGATCCGGTGATAACGTTACAAATAAATTAATTCACTTTGTAATTTATAGTGTCAGTTAGAATCACTGATTATAAAAACGTATGGAATGAAATATACGTAACATCAAACTGAAGCTTCAAAAGTGAATACAATGAAATTCAAAGTAAATTCATAGTAATTAACAGACAGACAGTAAATGATTGTAAATGAAATCACAACAACGAATACAAAGAAAATTAAATTAGAATACAATAACAATTTATACTCATTAAGTGACATATAATTAAAACAACATAAAATATTATTTCAAGGAAAAAATGTTTAGTTCTTTCTTAACGAAACCGACTTTTATATCATATATACGTAGTAGCTATTTTTATCTGCGCGGGTAAAATAAGGATGTATTTCTTTGCCATTGGTTGGAGGACTGGCTCTTGGTAAATCACCACTGCTCATAGACAGTGGTACGGTACGAAATAGTAATCATCCTACATAACATCCATGTGCCACCAACATTGGCCAAAAACGTTATGTTACTTGTATATTCACTTATATTAAATAAATAGATAAACTGTGGGAGTCGAGATGGCCCAATGGTTAGAACGCGTGCATCTTAACCGATGATTGCGGGTTCAAACCCAGGAAATCACCGCTGATTCATGTCCTTAATTTGTCTTTATAATTCATCTCGTGCTCAGCGGTGAAGGAAAACATCGTGAGGAAACCTGCATGTGACATATTTCATACAAATTCTGCCACATGTGCATTCCACCAACTCGCATTGGAACAGCGTGATGAAATATGTTCCAAACCTTCTCCTCAAAGGGAGTGGAGGCCTTTAGCCCAGCAGTGGGAATTTACAGACTGTTGTTGTTGTTGTAAACATTGGACAGGATCACATACATTACTCTAATTCCCATATAAGAATCTAAAGCACTTGTGTTGTGAAAAATAAGAAGTAAAGATGGTACCACAATCACCCAGACTCAAGACAAAATAGAAAACTTTTTCTACATCGATTCGGCCGGGAATCGAACTCGAGACCTCAGGGAGGCTTACCCATGGAAACCGGTGTACACACTACTCGACCAAGGAGGTAATATTATATTTACGTATCATATAAAGAAGAATGATGACCATAGAGGACTGTGTACCATATTTTGAGGAAGTCTTGAGCATGGGCATGGATGGAAATATCTAGATGGAAGATGGAAGGGGACGACTGACTGACTACTTGTGAGATGACGTCAGACAGAGAAGTATAGAAGATATTCTGCGCCGAACCCAAATAAAATTGAGATAAGGGCAGGAGGGCGAACATGTGCCATATAAATCACTATTTCGGTAATCCGTACACGTTTAGACCTTAACAGCGCGAATGTGATTATTGTTTCGAATTCCCTGCCATCGTTACAATGTAACCCAAGAAGTAGTCATTATGCAAATATTCAATTTCGTCGGGCGAAGGTTCCTAATCGTAACAAGCCATTGTAATTACACGCTCTCACTAGACTTGGATCGAGCAAAACACGCGACCCTCGTGTGGAAACTTGGTTAATTAACTTACTTAATGACAACAATAAGACCGACTATTATTTGTACTGTAACGATATAGAGTAGATTTCACTTTTATATTATTTAGTAACATGAACATTTCTCACTGTGATAAGCCCTCCTCTTCCATTAAGGAGAGGGTTTGGAACATATTCCACCACGCTTTTCCAATGCGGATAGATGGAATGCAAATGTGGCAGAATTTCGATGAAATTAGACACATGCAGGTTTCCTCACGAATTTTTCCTTTACCGCCCAGCACGAGATGAATTATAAACACAAATTAAGCACATATATATAGTGGTGCTTGCCTGGGTTTGAACCCGCAATCATCGGTTAAGATGCACGCGCTCTAACAACTGGGTCATCACAGCAGCTACTATTTATAGGTACTAATATAATAAGTGCTGTTGTATCTATCTATCAAATTTAGTACAGGTTTAGACTCCAAGACAGGATGTAGAATTTCTTATGTCTACGACTGCGACCTTTCGCCTCCCACCAATGTGTGGGCAAAGCCCCGGGTAAAAACCAAAATCAATATACAATATTAGTGTCTATGAGAATTTGTCACCACTGACCATAAGAACCCCTTTTACGTCTGACAAAAAATATTTTAAAAAGCCTAGACAAGTTTCATTGATGGTCCTCAAGCTTCTCCATCACGAGGACAAAGATTGTAGCTTATTTCACAAGGCTGCCCCAATGCGGGTCAGTTTACGCAGAAGAAAACAGTATTTCATCTGATGGCTGGTTGTCTAGTCCTCTTTTTTTAAAAACATATGTATGTGCATTTTACAAACGGTAGACGTGAAAATCTTTGTCAAGACGCATTTTTATTTCATAGAATTTTAAATCGCAACGATTCTAAAGAAGTTTCACTTCAAATAGAATTTTCAATATTCTGTTATTTTTAACCTCGTAGCATAATATATTCAAGTTCAACGGTATACGGGCTCTGCTCGGTGACGTGAATAATCCGGATAACTGTATGAAAACTGACCCCTTTGGTTATTTGGTTCATGTATTTTTTATGGCATTATATGTTTTTAAAGAATCTGTCACCTATATCATGCATTTTATAGGTTATATTAGTAAAGTCAAATAAAAGCCAGCAGTTGGTAAATGAAAAATGGATATAAATTAGAGAATGGGTTGAAACATTTATCTGGGTTCACGAGTCATCAATTATGGGTTTATTCAACTACGCTGCTCTAATACGAGTTATATATTAAGCAAATTTTAAGCAGCTAACACGAATGTTAACCTTCTCCATTGAGTACGAGATGTATACAATTAATTAAGCACCTGATTAAGTAGTCTATGCCAGGGTGTGAACCACAATCTTCAATTACAAACAACTGGGCCATAAATTCATATAAAATAATGTAACGTTACGTTTGGAAATTGAGATTTAAGTAAAAACAATAAACATCATTTTCCATGAATATCAATTTGGTGCTTAAGCTCTTCATTGTTTGACGACGATACGATTTAGATTAGTTTATTTCATCCTATATACAATACAATAAAAAGCGTGGAGTGTGCAGCGGGAAATCATCATACGAAATTTGTTTTGCGATAAACACATTCCGAGGTCGGATTTGTCTTTCATCGGATTGAAAAATGAGGAGAGAGTGCCCTTTTTGGCGTATATATATTACTTGTACTCTGTAATATGCCTTGCGAAGCTGACTCTCTCTTGAGATTGGCTATCGTGGCTAAAATCGGTCAGAGGAACTTCACTATCTTCCAATAAATTTATCTTAAGTGTGGATAACTCCACGCTGCCTAGAAGTCAATAAATACTAGTATACATACATATAGTATTAGGTAGGATAAAACAAAATGTTGTTTACAGTCATGCTCTGTAGTAAAAATGGTGTAAAAGTGTAACTAATTAGTGTCTTGCTGGTTCTTGTCAGTAGAATCTACTTACCGAACCGGTGATAGCTTTAAATTTTATTCAACACTATATATGTAGCGTTCTTGATTAAAGCATGTTTTCATTTTGATGTTGATTTTCAAGACATTCATGTTCGTAATGCAAATTATTTATAGTCCATTATATTCCATACAGCTAAAGCATTGAACTATTATGTAAAGGTATCGATCGTTTTATAAACGCTTTGTCGCATTGGATATTTATGCAAATAAGTAGTCGGTTTACTTGACTGCGTATTATTATCGAGCAATATTGCCAAATGATTGCCAATGATATTTCATTTGGTATTAATATCGACCAATCATATTCAAGCAGTCAAGTCTTTTTTTCTTGCAAATAACATAAATGTAGCTTAATTTAGTTCGTTATTATCACGAAGCGAAAACCTTTCTTTCATCTTGAGAATAAGTAAGACATCTGGCAATAAGGCTATCATTGCAGATTACATGAAAGCCTATGGTATAGTGATTAGTTTATTATTATGTTATGTTGCTTAATTGGTGACAGGGTTTTATGCAAGCCTGTTTGGGTGAGTACCACTTATCATTAAAACATCTTTACATAAAACTATGACATTATAAAAAACCTACATGTAAGGTGAAAGGATAATGAAAAGTAAATTCTGATGAGCAAATTTAAGGTACGCGTATCGTATTTTTTACCGTAATGGTTGACACACGACTCAGACCTGCAACACACTTTTGTCGTACAGACATCTGAACTCTTTGTTCCAAATTATACGCAGGCATACATAAAGACTTCCAACTTTCATGGATATATCCAACTTTTTCATGCAATTCTCAGACTTTTTCAATACACCGACTTTTTTCTATGCTGCAAAGTGCCACAGACAAAATTCAATAGAAGTTTCTGTTGTGTGGACCTACCACAACATTTGTCCTTTGACACAATTCCACAGTTCATAATTTTGTGGAATCGTGATCCAGGTTTCATGTTAACCCTTCGCATTTCATAATTTCCGTCACGGAAGGCGCTCTCAGTCTTTCAAATCCATATATAACCTTGATCACATCTCTGTTGAATACATTCAGCATTCAAACTTCATCGTATTAAAAGCCCAGCTCCAAACTATAAACGATAACTGATCGGGTCTGGTTCTTGGGGTTCTTTTAACATTAGTAGCTTTACATTTAATTTTATAGTGACATGACGATTTAAAATTTGATTTTGATTATGTATATAATAATAGACTTTTTAAGAAACTTTTATACATTTCTGGTGACCTCAGAGTTGGCACTTACTAAACTCGAAGGCAACTTAGTTCAGATAGGTAATGGTGGCAGTTTTGTGAAAAATACCATATAACATAATTTTGGATGGCTTGTTTTTCTTATAATTTGTCTACCATATAGTATAATTAATTCTTAAAATTGTATATTTTATAAATTTGTTAAATAAAATTAAAGATAAATAAATTACTAATTAGTAATAATTTATTGCAATATAATAAAAACATTATTCATATTTTTTTTATTTTAAATAATTAAATTCATTAAGGCCCATCTATAATATTTATTTTAATAAATAAAATATTCCTAGAATTGAATTTATAAATGGAGTGACATAAAAACACGTTCTGAAATCCGAACAGGTACCGAATCTTTCTACGTAATTGGTTTCCGGCTACAAGTATCTCTAAGCCTTTTGTGTTACAAAAATAATGTTAAGGAAGAAAGCCTTTCATCATTTTTACAATAAAGTTAATATTACAAAAAGTATGTATTAATAAAATATCCGTCTTTAAAAGAGCAAACAGTGTCCGGTTTATGATAATGTCGTTAGGGATAATTTAACAATCAACAACAACTATTAAATAACACTTGCTTGGAATAATTTGTAATTTACTAGCGGCCCGTCCCGGCTTCGCACGTGATAATTTTGTTGTAATATTTATACCTTTTATTATTTATGTTTTATTATTGAAGCTCTATTTCAACTTATTTACACAAAAGCCTTCTCTATAAATATCTCTGTCTATTCGTGAAAACCTCATGAAAATTCGTTCAGTAGTTATGGAGTTTAACGCAAACATACAGACTAGATAGACACGTCTGGGAGATTTTGTTTCATAATATGTAGTGATTAACTTATAATAACTTTTGTTTCTTTTTCAGGTATTTGGAACCCAATGCGAAAAATCTTTACGCGAATGTCGTGACGAGAGAAGAATAGAAATACTTCATTGAACTAATAATCGAAATCGAAAACATATATTATTAGTATAAAGAAAGAAATAAAAAATACTTTTCAAGATATTTAAGTGAACGTGTTTTCCAAGTGAAAAAAAAAAGTGAGACGGAAAACCTGTGTAAAACTGTGAATGTGTTAAAAGTTTTTACATAAAACGATAATAATGGTAATAAGAACATATGTGTGCGTGTGAATATAATCTGATACGAAACCGGGAAACAGCGAATTACCATCATGGAAGGCGTTGAGGTAAATAAAACATTCATATATTTTTACTTAAGACTTTTTGTTTTGGCGTTTATTTGTTTTATTATTCACTGTCTTTAAAATACATACAGAATTGTTATTTGTAACGAATCCGATGTTTTTTATGATACAGGTAAGTGAACTTGTTGGTATGTGTTCACCATGGTCCATAGACAATTTCACAGTATATTTACCTTTCCTTAAATCGCCAGTGCAGCACCAACCTTAGGAATTAAGACGTTATCTCCCTTTTGTGTGTAGAATTACAGTGCCGAACTCATCCTTCAAAACATAACAATAACAAGTACTGCAGTTTGGCGGTAGAATATCTGATGAGTGGTGGTACCCAGACGGGCTTGCACAATATCCTACCACCAAAAAATTTATATTTATAGGACCTGTAAATACAGTGTTTATTTTGTATAACGTGTTTCGATATATTTTATCAAATCGGTATTTTTTATTGGATCTAGAATACTATCATATCAGTGAAATCTTTTAACAAATATAAATATGCTTTTGTGAACAAAAAACATACGATAAAACAGTCCGCTGCACGCTGTGTGAATGTAGCCTTATTAACAAGTTGATTACATACAGTTAGATATTTTGGTTGACATTAATGGTTATTGCTCAACCCAGAAGGGTCGTCGTTTAAAGTTAAATAGCTTTTAGAGTTACCCAATATATGAACTATGTCACTCCAGTAAAACGAACAACGTATCAAGTTTTAAAATGATCGAAGAAAACTTTCAAAATTCTCAAATTCTTTACATTTCAAAAACAGACACTGTTGGCGTTGTGTCGCACCGGTAATGTTGTTATAATTCATTGTCCGGTAAAGGTATTCTGTAAGAAAAAAGTTGAAACTTATCGCATTATTAAGAGCTGAGATGGCGCTGTGGTTAGAACGCGTGCATCTTAACCGATGATTGCTGGTTCAAACCCAGGCAAGCACCGCTGATTCATGTGCTTAATTAGTCTTTATAATTCATCTCGTGCTCAGCGGTGAAGGAAAACATCGTGAGGAAACCTGCTGTGACAAATTTCATAGAAATTCTGCCACATGTGTATTCCACCAACCCGAATTGGAACGCCAATGTCTTAACTATAAAATAATTAAGAGTCGTATTAGAACCAGCATATAAGTGGAATTGGAAATGGTGGGTCGTGGTTAAGCTGAGGCTTATTTTATAGTTGAACTTTGACTGTTATATTAGCAATGGTTTACGTGTCGAAACGTAAAAAGTTACAGGATTAATTGTGACCCTTTTGGGTCACTATTGCCCTCACTCCCGGCACAAGTTTTAAACTTAATCGTAGAAGAAAATATGAATAGGAGTAATACCTGAAAATCATATCTACTTAAATTTTCTAAATAAACAAAATAATATTCATAGAACAACATAATTACATATTAAAACTGCAAAAGCTATGATCAATAATACTATATATACATCAGAATTAGTAAATATGGAACAATAATCATCTGTTTATTGTTTCGAGTCTGATTACTGAAAGTAAAAGTCATTGATATCGGTCCTTCTGGCACCGAGCCGCAATTATCGCGAATATTAACAGTGAATGTGATTGGAATGAATTAATTAACGATGGCAAAATAATTCACGTATCGATAAAACAAATATTTGCTGCGAGTTGTGAAGTTTTGAATTACGTAATGTTTGATATCTATTGTAACGATAGTTCGTGACGAGTTGAAAAAGTTGCTAGAACGTGTATTAAAAATTATTTATTGATGGCAAAATTGGCACCCTTTCATTTCTTTCCACGTGATGGAAAGTGGGTGGGGGGGTGGGGCGTACTCCCCGCGGCTAAAAAACTAAAAAACCAGCGGTACCCTCGCCGTCTTTCGGAGGACGCCACGGGATCGCTTAAGCATGCTACCGTGACGAGTAAAATTGGCCCCTGCGTTAGTGATACTAATATCATTTTTAGTATCCAAAATGGAAGATTCAAATCTGTAAAATCCAACTCGTGACATAAATTGAACTTGTACTTATCATTTAATTTTTTTTTCAAATGTATGAGCTTGTAAAGCCTTCTTCTCAAGATGTTATAGACCTTCATGTATCATTTTACTAGTCAATCTTTGTCTGACGTTGATCATCATAAAAAGGATGCATAATATAAAAAAAAAAATTATTAATAACATGGACAGCCCACAATCATTAAAAAATTTAAAAAGTATTGATGATTGAAATATAACAACTGAATGATTGCGAATCATATCTATTAGTGCAGACATAATATTTTATACGAGGGCTGAAATATTTATATATGAATAACATTTGTTCCTGTATTATAATTTGTCACGGAGCCCTTATCTACTATCAAATAATAAAACTTCATCCTAAAAATTTTGTTTTAATTGTAAGAAAATATACTTTATATTTGACTAACGATTAAAGAACATCCGTTTCGAAATTTATCCTCGATGGATGATTGAACATTCAATTAAATTTCCAAGAAGGACCAGCGAGAAACTTTGTAGTAGTAGTCGTAGTTTTTTCTACCAATGAAATTATAAACGCTTTGTAATATATTTCGTATGAAAATTGGTTAGAACATCGCTGTATTTTCAGAATACCTAATTTTTCTATAATAAAATCTATATTCATATTTTAAATGTGAAAGTAACTCTGTCTGTTTGGCTGTCCAACGACTAAACCGTTGAATCGAGTTTGAAATTTGGTATGAAACAAACTTGAGACTCTACTCCAACTCTCCTCTTCAAAGAAAGGACATAGGCTACACCCTAAAACGCGATCGACTTACTTTACTGGAAGTAAAAAAAAAAATTCTAATTATGTTTTATTGTTTTCATCACTCTGAAAGTGGTAAAGATCCGTCTGTTGTACATCCATCGTCGTCATCCTACAAGGCAATAGATATTTGAGCATGATAAAACAAAATGCAAATGAACCATCATTAACTAGATGCTAAGAGTTGCCCAGAGTCCCGACCTAAGCTAGAAGTTACAGCTCAAATAAAGTAATTACAAGGCGCGACTGAAATTGTTTCCTAAGTTGCAACTACTTGTTCGTGGAGATAAAAATTTTTAACTTTCTAAGCTTGTTAGTATGTAGCCAATATAATATTCAAACATTATATGATGTAATGTAATGTCAGCATCATCATTATCATGATAAAGTATAAAACAACCTTTAAGATTGCGCAACGGATTTGGATGCGGTTTTTTTTTAAATAGATGAAGTGATTCGAGAGGAAGGTTTTTCTATATAATATAATTTTTTAATTTTTTTTTTTTTTTGAATTCTCGCAATGTTATTGCCGGACACAACATGAACTTACGTTCATCTGAAAATTTACTTTTAAATCCACCTGTGCAGAAAACAATTTGTTCCAAAAAATCTTTTACGGCTGAGGCTACTCGATTGTGGAATGCCCTCCCGCTTAATATCAAATCTGCAACCTCTTTAACATTATTTAAAACTAAAGTTATTAATTATTACCTCACACTCTCACACTGAATGGCGACTAGATACCATTTGTTATTTGTATATATCTGTATATTTATATGTTTTTATGTATGACTCTATGTATATATGTATGTATAAATGTATTTATGTACCTAGCTATATGTATGTAGTAGTTTATTTATGTATTATATTATTTGTATCTATGTATGTAGTCTATTTTACACCACCTACCATTTCTCTGTTGGCTACTACTCCATATCACCTCGGTTGTCTGGAAGAAATCGCTTTAAAGCGATAAGACCGCCGGTTGTACCATCTATTTTTTTTTTTTTATGTGTTCTTACTTATCTGTTTAATTTGTGGTGTACAATAAAGTGTTTAAATAAAAATAAAAATAAAATAAATAATAAGGAAACACTGATAATTTTAAAAGTTTCTGATGTAAAACTCAATTCAGTTTGAACTGTAGTCAAATTCTATAGTATATTTAGTTAATCAGGCTGGGTCGCTAGTTGTTTGTATAATCTCATGTTCACATACCATCTAGCGCTCAATTTGCAAGTCACCCTGTGTTCCTGTCTTTACATTGCTCTTTCACAAACGTCATGAAAAATGATATGCTTGTATGACGAAAAACGCTAGGGCAATTCTCCAACTGTCAATGACGTGTTTGCGTTTTGACTACCACGTACCCCAAAAAACAATCTCGGACGACACCTACTTTCTTATATTTCAAGTGTTCTTCTGTTCTGAGTCTGTTCTGACGTAATAGCTTCACTGATAGTATCTATAGACGTCTGGTAACAATTAATTAATTGTTTATTCCTTCTTATTCCATTAAAAGGTTTATTATCCCTCGTATACGGTTTGACTATAAATGTTTACTTTTATTCGTACTTCCAAGTATAGTAATGGATGTTTAAGAAAATAGCTATTAATTTGTGTTCAAGTGTGAATTGAACTAGCGTACAATGGTTCCGTAGACTCATTACTGACTGATAAATATAAAACCGTTTCAATCAACGCACAGTGAAAACTTAGTTTAGAAAAGTGAAACTTGTATATTTCATAAATTGCCACAAAAATATATTTGGATATTTACATTATTTTATTCAATACTATCATCCTCGAGGTAATTTTTAAACGGAATTTACTTATAATGTTTTGTCATTGACATCATCGTTCGAAAAACGTCATCACAGAGAAATTTTAAAAATAAAAGTATCCTTAAAGTTATAAAATGAGCTCTTCCTCCAAGACTTAATTTTAGATAAAATCAAATGCACTTTTACGCAGCGAATACTATAAAAGTAAATAGCGAACAAGTGCTTTACTTAATAGTATAAATAAAGTTTTGTAATGATCATTACTAAAATGTACCAAGCGTATATTTCTATAGATTGCATTTGTAGCCACTTGATAGTAAATAACCCCAACAACCATTTACATTGACACTATAAGAAATTTGAACAATTCCTAACATCACCAATGTGCTACCCACCTTAGAAATAAACTCCTTAATTATTATATTCCTTATAGCTTGTGTTTTACTGGCTCACTCCTCAAACCAGAACCCTTCTTGTGTTCTGGTAAGTATTGCTGCTTCTAGAATATATATTGAGTTGTGAAACCAATGCATTTGTCTGCGTTATGCATTTTTTTTTATACGGGCCACCTGATAGTTAGTAGTCCCCGTCACTCATAAACGTTGACGCTGTAAAAAAATTGAACCATTCCTTGCATCAGCAATGTGTTACCAACCTTGGGAATGAACACCTTAATTTTTATGTCTCTTGTTTCCTGTATTTTACTCGCTCACTCCTCAAATCAAAGCACTTGTTGTGTTCTGGAAAGTATTGCTACTTCTAGAATATATAGATGTGGAACCAAAGCTTACTTGGTGGTAGGGCTTTGTGCAAGCCCCTCTGGGTAGGTACCAACTACTCACCAGTTATTCTACCGCCAAACAACAGAACTCAGTATTGTTGTGTTCCGGTCTGAAGGGTGAGTGAGCCAGTGTAACTGTAGTTACACTGGCTCACTGTGTGGTGCCTGTAGGCACAAGGGACATAACATCTTGGTTCCCAAGGTTGGTGGCACATTGACGATGTAAGGAATAGTTAATAATTCTTACAGCGTTAATGTCTATGGGCGATGGTGACCACTTACCATCAGGTGGCCCATATGCTCGTCCGCCAACCTAAACCATAAAAAAAAAAGCTTTGTATTAAGTCCACCAAGCTCAATATTCACCAAATTCATATAAATCATTGAAACGCATTGAGCTAAACTGTTTATTTTAATTATGATCTTATTTAGCATAACATACTGAAATAGAATTAGAAAACTTAACTTAGACGGGGAATCGCTGGATGCAGGCAGCTATTCACCGGTCAAGGTGGAAATCTTTGGGAGAGGCCTATATTCAGCAGTGGACGTCTACAGCTGACATGATGATGATGAGTGAAATAGATATTGCCCCAAATAAATGTCCAAAATTAATGTAAAGGTAAAATCAATCGCATCTAAATTTAGACCAAAAGTAAATCAGATATTCGGAACTGTGCAATTTATTAATTAATAGGGCGTTTGAAATTAAAATATTCATGAGTACCTTCAGAATATTGGAACATTGATTTGCATTTTATGAAAACTTAAGCTTATATGAGTCAATGACCTTTTCGATATTTTTGATACTTCCCTATGATAAAACTTTACCTCTTTAGTTACTTTATCTCATTTATGGTATATTCTAACTTTTAATACGGTTAATATAAGCGTGAATTTTTTACTAATCAGAATTCTCTATGTCCACAGATTTTATCAAGAAAAGTAAAAAGGGTACTAATATAGTGAATCTACGTAGTAGTCTGTTCGTTTTATAAATATGCGTCGCAAAAATATGGACTGTCCCTCATATTATTCAAATACAAATATTAATTTATTTTAGATAGATGTAGACTTAAAAATGAGGATTTTTGACCAGACATTCTGTCAGATATTCTGGCTTAACAAAATATTTTTTTTATTTTTGAAACGACCTGGTCGTTTTTTTTATGTAATATAGGTTGGTGGAGTAAATGGGCCATCTGATGATAAGAGGTCGCCATCGCCCTTACAATAGCTCTCTTAGAAGTATTAACCATTCCTTAGATCGAAAATGCGCCACCAACTTTGATGTAATCCCTTGTATCTGAAGTTACAGTAACTAACCTCCTCTCCTCTCCTCTCTCTCCTTCCTCTTGAGGAAGCTTTGCTGGGTAGGTACCACTCGTAGGGCCTTGGCCCTACCACCAAGAAATAGTATGATAACGTATAGCATACAAATGTTATTCAACGGTGTTTTAGAAATTTGCAATTGAAATTCGCTTAACATGTCTCTTCGCTTTCGTGTACATTCACTGAATGAAATAAATTGCCTGTCTCGTTACGTTACGTTTTACGTTTAAACGATAACGCCCCCACAAATCCACACTGCGAAATTCGTCTAATGGCAAATGGCTTATACTGTGAGTAATCTCAGTTTTAAGTAAATTCTTGGTAATATCTTCTTTCCGAAACGGAGATAGCTTAACAGTGTTTGTTTGCCTACTTGAATAAAGAACATTTTTCTTTGATTAAAAAACACTTACGAAATGTTTCAAATAGAAAAAATACATGTCTTGTCCATGAGGCTTGTCGAGTCAAAGTCAAAAATTCTTTATTTGATTTGGAAGCGTTACACATGCTTATTGACGGTCAAAGATCTACTGCCGGTTCGGAAATTAAAACCTCGAATTTGAGAAGGACCTGCGAAAGAAACTCAATGGGTTCTTTTAAATGGTAATGGTATGATTGACAGCCTGGAGGCCACAAGCTTGAAGTCCTATAAACATAAACTCTGATTCTGTAAAATACTGTCTCAATGTACTCTTGTGTGACTTACACCTTGTATTCATCGGATCATATGCAACAAAGAAAGTGCGGGATCTGCTACCATTAACTTATTATCACGGTTGTTTTTTTCGAACCTATACGACATGGTACGTTTTTTTCCTGTACCTTCAAGGAAAAAAGCGTTCTCATTCCTTAAAGATCGGTAAGTCACCTACACGCCCAATATTGGAGATGTCCGTGGACGGATTCCACTTATCATCAGGTGACCCTCCCTTGCCACCAAAAAAATAAAAACTATCCCTGTGGAAAAATAACCTCCATGTTCCGTGACTATGAGAAAATACGTCACATTAGTGATTAATTGTTATAATAAAATACAACATTCATATACGACATCTGGTTACCATTATAATTTATGAAGATAATAATTCTCTTGATAGCTTAAGATATAATAAGGAAAACGTAAAAGTAAATATTCGTTCGGTATTTAAAATTATATCTTCGTGTCGTTTTGCAATTTTCGTTATGATATTGGTAGTCGATATGGCAAATGAGACCAACTACCATTGGGAACTAAAATGTTATGCCTCTTGTGTTTGTTGTTATATTAGCTGGTTAACATAAACACTATTATCTATTGCTGAGTCGTTGAGTATCTGTTGAGCGGATGCTACTTTCCCAAAACTATCTACTGAAAGTCCTACCATATAACTAAATGTTTAAATAGATACAAATATATACTAAAACTAGTTACTGTAAAAATCTTGACCGCGTGGAATGGTAGCCATAATGCTAACAGCATTTCGCCGTTGCATCGCAATTCCGATCCTCTGGGCAAAAAGCGAACCAGCCCTCCTGTCACCAGTGTAGGCAATGAGGCGAGGTGTTATACTTTTGATGAAGCTTTTTGCACCACTACTCCAACGGCTAGGCGTCTCGACTTCAAATAATATAATGTACCATATAACTTGAATTAATAGGCGCCAAAAAACTTTGAGACCACTTTTTCAACACTCCTTAATGCCCTTGTAACAAGGGTCAGTTTTTTCCAAAAAATCTGAAAAAATTGTACCAAATGAACATACCATACCATATAAAAATGAGAATTGAAAGTAGAAATTAAAAGTAACAACCCGTAAACTGTCTGGTAAAATAAAGTTTGGTGCAAATTTCACGACGCTGATTCAACGCGGGTTGGTACACATGTGGCGAAATTTAACTGAAGTTAGACATATGCAGGTTTCCTCTCTATTTACCTTCACCGCCGAGTGTGAGATGAATTACAATCACAAATTAGGCATATGGAAAGTTAGTGGGGCTTGTCTGGGGTCTAAACTCAATCATTTGTGAGTTGTTAAGATTACTATGCTTTATCCGATGATGAGTATTGGGCTATTCTCCGCTCTGAAAATTATAAGAAAATATCTAGGCAAAGATAGTTTGGTGCCTTTTCCTACAAAGCAACCAATTTTTTATTTCTTTTTTGCTTCGCAACTTTTGTTTCCATTTCAAATTATCTTTTAAAACAATTGTAAAGAATATAAAAGAAAATATACTTACCTTAAATTGGCATGAATAATTACAGTATTATTCATTAGTAAATTCAAATGACCACTATAACACTACACTAGCAACATTCTTTGTAAAAGAGAGGCTTCACTTGAAATCAGACCCTCTAGTTTTTTTATAGCGGTCTTTGAGAACGTGCAAAATTAATAAAAGCTCTCGGTTTAGCTTATTTCTCGTTTTATAAGTAATAACAAATAAGAAAATGTTTTTATTACTAACACATTTATACGACGGTAAGTGGTCACTACCGCCAAATACCCATATACATTAGCCCTAAGAAATATCAGATTTTTTTTATGGTATAGGTTGGCGGACGAGCATATGGGCCACCTGATGGTAGGTGGTCACCATCGCCCATAGACAATGACGCTGTAAGAAATATTAACTATTCATTACATCGTCAATGTGCCACCAACCTTGGGAACTAAGATGTTATTTCCCTTGTGCCTGTAGTTACTCTAGCTCACCCACCCTTCTATATGGCTCTATATTATATTCTTAACTTTTTCTTCAGCATTCCTTAAGATGATTAAGATTCTGACTGATGTGATACTCGTCTTGTTCGTTTTAGTTACTTCAACAGCATAACGTCTTATGTTACTACGAGTATATATGTGTAGTTTCACATTCTTGGGTCAGACGATATCAATATGATCTTTGTGATCTTCATAGAGCTATTCGCGTGATCTATTACCCTGAGTCCCAAATTTTCCTTAAGGAACAAAACTAAAGTGATTATAACATTGAATTTCACTTTCCAATATGTCAAAGTAATGTATGCATGTTCATAAAAATGAATGTCAATGTAAATTTATGACTTATATACTACAGGCGAAATACTAAATATACTACAGAATGAATTTTGAAATTGAAAACAATGCACAACATTCACAGCTTTTTGTTATTAGATAAAACAAACCGTTATGTCCTGCGTTTTAAATCTGTAATATGATCAAAAATATTCATTTAAATTATTTTCTTTAAGAGGTCAAATTAATCAATTTTAAATGAAAAATGTATTTAAGATACTTAATATGATGAAGAATAAAAACTATATGTCTTCATAAGTAAGCCATTATTTCTCATGAAAAGTAAAGGATAACAAAATTGTTGTTATGGGTTATCCCTAAGAGGTAGACACACACTATCGACCTTTTTTGTACTCATTTTTAAAGGGTGCAATTCTGTAGAATATTATTTTGATCTATCTCGTAAGGTTTAGCTAACACTTAATTCACGTAAAAAATGTTTATTTACGACATCACATTAGAAAACGTCTCGAATAAGTGGCAGAGAGACGGCAGATAGTGACTTTGTTTTATACTATATGAATATTGAGCTGAGATGGCCCAGTGCTAGAAAACGTGGATCTTAACCGATGATTTCAGGTTCAAACCCAGGGAACCACCACTGAATATTCATGTGGTTAATTTGGTTTATATATCATCCCGTGCTCGGCGGTGAAGGAAAACATCGTGAGGAAACCTGCATGTGTCAAATTTCATTGAAATTCTTCCACATGTGCATTCCACCAACCCGCATTGGAACAGCGATAGGTTCCAAACCATCTCCTTAATAGGAGAGGAGACCTTAACCCAGCATTGGGTAATTTACAGGCTGTTACTTTTACTTTATTTTATACTATATAATGATGGTTAGTGCAAAGAATGAGTGCGCTGGTTACTAATAAAAACATTCAATATCAAATACAAAACATATTTATTTAATATACAGCTAGAATTGCACTAATAAATGTATAATTATGTGTATGTGTATGTATGTGGTATATGTATGTGTATGTATATATGTATATGTGTACATATGTTTATAGCATATGATCTTGAAAATTGGCTTCGTTATCGAGTTACGTAACTATGGTCTACCACCGGCTTAATTACTTTATTTATAAATATATATATATATATATATATATATATATATATATATATATTTGAATACTCGTACATATATCTAAATTGGTTGTATTTAATATATATTAGAAATATAACATAAACATTTTTTTTTTCCATAGATACATATATAAATACGTATTATCTCACCTTAATGGTATGGCTCCGTTGCTTGCATCGTGTTGTTCCATCGACTATATGTTAGCTATGCTGAGAAAACTGCCGCTAATAACGAAGTATTGTTACCCATTTGATTTAACTATTACTCTCGTGGGTAGTCTAGAAATAAAAGAATAATAATTCAATAATTATTTATTTTTTTTATATGAGCTCACATAATATATTTATAACTCACCATCGACTCCAACGTCCAACAATTTTTTTTTTTTTTCTGGGTCTCACTTTTCGTGTTCATTGTTATTTATAAAAAAGCAGAATAAACAAATAATCGGCGCACGTGGCATTCTGATAACATTCCCAGTTGTCTGTAACTGGTTTTGTTTTTTCTTTTTTTTTTTGTTTACATAATAATAGATACCTATGTATATTGAAAAATTACTATTTAATGTGTGCAGATTTATTTAATGAATATAATATATATATAATGTATATTGTCTATTCTATATATATTTATATTAATGTATTATTATATATTATTATAGTAGTATCCCATTATAATTTGGTCACCGCCCGTCAGTAGTTATCAAAAAGGGTACCATTGAAAACCAGCATTAGGTGTCCACACCTATTAATTGCTGAATGGTACACCTATTTGGGACATGTCATATATGTTTATTGTAATATAGAATTTTTTTTTTTTTGTTTCTTTTAACCCTTTTTTTGTATTAATTAATTTTTTATTGTTAATTTTTTTTAAATGTTTTTTCGTTTAAATGTTAATAGTAATTTAAGTTGTTTTTCTTTAGTCACCTTTTTTTTTTATTAATTTCTAATTTTGAAGTAACTTATATATATTTTGATATTTTTTTGTACGGTCCCAAATAAAAGTGTTCTTTCTTTCTTTTCTTTCTAATATTACCCATATTCAAAAGATTAATATTTCTTTTGTTGGAAAATTAATAAGCTTGTTCAACAAGCTACTAGAAAACGTTTTAAATGATTCAATTGTAAAATTCAAAACAATCGGTGAAGGAATTATTGTTTGTTAAAGGATATTGTAAAACTAATAACTTCTTTGACGGTAATAAACCGGGAGCGAAATAATCGCCTCAAGGCAATTTCAAATAGAACTATGAAGAATGAAGTTAATTTAATCTGTTCTAATATTATAAATGCGAAAGTGACTGTTACCTCTCGTTAAAATCGCTGACTTAGATGAAATTTGGTAAAGACATATTTTAAGTCCCAAAAATGGACATAGGTCTTTTTTAATCTTCATTCCTATTTTGTTAGGTTTCCAAAAGTTAAGATACTACTTAGGTAATATACATGTAAAGAAAAAGGTATTTTTCTTCAATTTGAATTTCGCACATCAACAGCCTACAACTAAATTTTGTTAGCTATGAAAAATATTAATATAGAAGCAATCTTAGAAAAGTAAAGAATCTGGTAATTTAGGAGAAAACATTATTAATAGTAACATTAAATGTCGTTTCTCTTACAGGAATTAATATTATATATATTATTTTTTGAAAAGCAATACAATCTTATTTTATTTTTATTATTGTAATGTATGTAAAACTAACCGACAAATCTTCTTACAGAGAACTCAATTTTGTTTCATTAACCGTGTCATCCTGAATAAAAAGAAAGATCCTAAGAAAAAGAATCTTATACAAAATCTTTATACAGATTTTTTTTTACCTCTTTAATTGTGCGCTGCTGTGTGCCCTAAATAAATGTCTTTCTTTTTGATACAGATCATTTCCAAAAGATGTAAAAAGTGGGGTCAAAGTCAAGGGTTTAGTAAGTATACATAAATACGTGAAACTTCCTAAACAGCTTCTTCCATAATATATCACACAGGAAAAAATGGTCTGCATCTCAAGGGAGAAATATCAGATCAGAAACGATATTGTATGTATTGATAGGCTTTGAGAATTCCATTTCACAGTTACTGACTTATTCAAGTTATTTACCGAAAGGCAATTTTGTGACTTGAATGTTATTGTTTGACTAATACTATTAAAGACCTAAGTTTAATTGTTACGAATTTAGTTTGAGCCGAGAAGGCCCAGTGGTTAGTACGTCTTAACCGATGATTGTGGGTTCATACCCAATTTTTTTTTGGCAGTATGAAAATGTCATAAAATGTGCGTGGTGCTTTAAAATCCACCAACCCGTACTGGAGCAGCATGGTGGTATAAGATTCAAATCTCAAAAGAAATCGAGGTCATAGCTTTAAAATATTCAGACTATTTACTTTACTTTTTATAATTTACTTCGTTTAAAATATAGAAATACAAGCATTGTATTCATTTAATTATTAAAGATTGGAAAAGGGAAGGCTGGATTTAAGAAACTTAACGGGTTTTCTTTGGATATTATAACGGTTGTTTAGAATTTTTATTATCTACATATGAATGAGTTCGAATCTCATGTTCTTGTTATATATTCGAAACTTGCAAATTTTTTGCTGGTTTTATATGTTTCTCATCTAATTGAAGTTCGAGGTCCAAATGTATATTCCAATCTGATATAATCTGTTAGGAATATTTACTTAGAATACGATTTTGCAATTGTTCGGCCTTTATTTTCGCAATAAAACTATTCTGATTAATTAAATTAACTAATGCATCGACTGTGTCGCTTGGTGTAACCTAAGCATCTAAACATCAAATACTTAAAAGTTGTGGAATAAATGAACTTACATGAACACAAAAACTCCTCTCCCTTTGAGGAGAAGGTTTGTGACATATTCCACCACGCTGTTCCTATGCCGTTTGGTGGAATACACATGTGACTGAATTTCTAAGAAATTAGACACATGCAAATATCCTCACGATGTTTTCCTTCACAGCTGAGCGCTAGATGAAACACAAATTAAGTACGTAAATATTCAGTGGTGCTTGCCTGGATTTGAACCCGCAATTATCGGTTAACAAGCACGCGTTTAACCACTGGACCATCTCGGCTCACATTCACATATAAACCCTAAACACATTACACTCCATTTTGGAGGTCGTTTAAAAAACCTAATTTACATGTTATTACACTAATTTACGATACGAAAAGTACAATAAAATTCACGACTTAAAAAGGAATCAAAGATTTAGTTGGAAGCAGCGGTTTTCAATAATTATCATAATAATTTAGAAAATACGTGCACAGATACTTAATGTTTTCTTAGAAGCTTCTAAAAGCTTTATTACACTCTTGATAATAAAAGGCTGATTATATTCTTGACCCACAAAACCATTTTATTTAATGCTAATAATTCTTCGTTACATAATTCTGTCCTGCATGGTAGAAAATGTAGGTTAATTAAGTCAAGAACCTAAGCACGTATTCTACGTATATCGAAAACTTTAAATGAAAATTACAGGTTTAAATCTGAGAAATAGTAACAAATAAGGTCGCTCCTTATTATGTCCGTTGGCATTTTGCGTGTTATAAATGAGGTTTTAACACTGGCTCACTCGCTTGGAAATTGACCAACGGCAAATGCTATTTGATTTTGGAATAAGTGGCGCTTGCTAATGTTCTAAAGTGAGAAAAGTAAGTATCCCACTGCTGGACAAAGTTGTCATTTCATCTCGGATAGATGCACATGGGCAGTCAAATCCATGGGTAATATATTTAAAAGGAATATTATTTGATACAAGATTTTATAGATTATAAAAAAACGTGGAGTTTATACCTGTCGACTTCCAAACAGGATATATTAAATTAAATAATTTTGACTAAATAAACTTGACTTTGTATTTTTTAAATGTTGGAAAAGAGTAACTACTGATTTTCTTGCTGGTTCTTCCCGGTATAATCTACTTTCCGAACCGGTGGTAGCTTCACTTAATTATAAAATGACGATTCAAAAGTGCTTGTAAAAGCCTACTTCAATAATGTTCCTAAATTTTGATTTTAATACATACCAATTCATTGTTAATAAATAGATTTTCCAAAAAGCTAGGGCTTATTAATTTAAATAATTTATTTCATAATAATATCAGAGGATATTTTTTATATAAATCAAACGATTTAACAAAAACATTTAATACCGATTTTAATTAAATTTCTAGAACGTTTTTTTCTGATTACAAGTTTGTTAACGTTAATTAAGACCAACTGGATTATGGTCTAGATGAACAAAAAGCCAAAAGTTATTCAAGTAAGCCTTTACAAGCAATTTGATTCGTAATTAAAAAAATAAATGTTAGTGGAATCATCAAATAAAGATTTATGTTTCATAGAATATTTTATTTTAATTTTATATGTTGAACGATATAAGAACGTAGAAATTACAAACATACCTCCATGATTTTTCAAAGTATATGATCCATACTATTAAAAAAGTAAGGTCATATAGGTCTCCCTTTTAAGGTGATTGTAAAAAATTCAACTTGCTGCTCTAATAAGGGTCGATGGATACCACATTTGGTAGAATGTTGTTAAAATTAAATATATGCAGGCTTAATCGCGATGTTTTCCTTCACCAACATGAATTATAAACACAAATTAAGTACGTGAAAATTACGTGCTTGCTTGGATTTGAACCGAAATCATTAGTTAAGATGCATTCAACAAACCACTAGGCCATCTTGGCTATACTAGTACTCAATTTTTTTTGTTTGATCAAGAGGTTACAAACAATCAGCAATTAATGCATGCTTTCTAAACACTGGGATATCTCGGTCGGTTGTGTAAAGGGGTAATTTCCAAGATCCAATTCTAGAGATGTATCTACTGGTACAAGAATATGTTACTCTTGGGTGCTGTGATACTCCGAAATAGTATACATTATATTTATAAAATTTCTTTTAATAATAAATTCGACTTCTGCGAAGACAGGGCCATTAGCCTTTTTATGGTATAGGTTGGCGGGCGAGCATATCGGCCACCTGATGGTAAGTGGTCACCATCACCCATAGACAATGACGCTGTAAGAAATATTAACTAATCCTTACATCGTTATCCACCGACCTTGGGAACTAAGATGTTATGTCCCTTGTGCCTGTAATTACAATAGCTCACTCACCCTTCAAACCTGAATACAATAATACTAAGTACTGTTATTTGGCGGTAGAATAACTGATGAGTGGGTGGTACCAACCCAGACGGGCTTGCACATAGCCCTACCACCTATTTTAAATAAAACTGGATGTTTGTATACCAGATGAGAATAGCGGGCTTCAACACAGTTTGACCGATCACTATGAAATTTAATATTACTTTATGGAGACGGTTATATTATTAGCTGGAATTAGCAAATAGATTTGACATTAATCACTTACAACAATAATATTCAAGAGACAGCAAAACAAGGTTACCTACTGTAGTTCGTTCCACAGTCGAGCTCCTAGGGAATTTAATACTTGAGCATATTTTCTTTATCCTCGATTGATTATTATATATGAAAAATCATTGCCATTAGAAAAATCTCAAGCTTTGTATACCATGCAGTTAAGACGGCCGTGACCTGAGCTAATGGTCTTCGAATAAATAATGTTAAAGATCAATAAAAAGCAAGTTCATTTAAATATCATGTTATATGATACAGTTTGTTTGGACTTACTATCTATAATATGCTATATATATATATACTAGCAGACCCGGCCACGCGTTGCTGTGGCTGAGTGATTAAGGAAGGATTTAAAAGACAAAATTTAACACAAATTAACATAGCATTTTTAATTTCATTTTATTTATAAATACTCTGATAACCTTTAATTAAAATAAATCACAGTTTATCACATTAAAGTTTACTGAAGCGCCAGTCGATGTACAATATTTTTGATCAACCTGTCTTTTGTTAGCACAAATAAACGTGATGGTCTTTCTACACGTGAACAGGCCACGTATAATTGCCCATGGGAGAAACATGGATTCTCTAAATCTAAGCCGCAAATAGACATTTTTTGGCCTTGTGACTTATTTATAGTCATCGCGAAAGCTAAACGAAAAGGAAATTGCAGTCTTTTAAATGGTATTGGAGAATCTGACGGTATCATTGGAATGCGTGGTAACAGAACGATTACTCCTTTAAACTTTCCTGTCAAAATAGTTGCTTCGAGAACATTTCCGGTGATTTTTTTTATTACCAAACGTGTACCGTTGCATAGTTTAGGGGGGTTCAAATTACGCAGAAGAATAATCGGTGATCCAATTTTGATTCAAGTGTGGAGGCATTCCTGTTATGTCTAAAGAATTTAAAAATTCAATTGGAAAATTCACTGCTTCATTTTCATCAACAGTAGTGTCGATTGACTTGAACGACATTAAATCACCTGGTAATAGTTGTTGTATCTGGTAGTTAATTAGATCTACATCAACATTTTTCGCTGCCATAATAGCACGATTACTAAGCCAATTATGATTTAGATAGTTATTTATTATATCTGGGAATACACTCTCGATCAATTCATTTTTAGTTTAAACAACAGTACAGAAATGTTCTGGTAATCGTATGCATTGGGTATCTTGATAAAATTGTACTTCACCGTTTCCAATATCTAATAATTGCTGAGAAAAAACTAGTGCTGCCGGATCATTTTGGAGTTGTACTCGCATGTTTTTTGTCAATCTTAGAGTTTTGACGTTTCTCTATAAAAATGATTGTTTTAGACATGCATTGATTTCATCGGCAAAAGTAGAGCGAGGAATGACAGGCAATGTTTGCCGGAAATCACCAGATAATAGTAAAATAGCTCCACCAAAAAGTCTGTTATTACTGTTTAAATCCTGCAAAGTTCTATTTAATGCTTCGAGCGAATGTTTATGAGCCATGGTACACTCATCCCAAATTATGATTGAACTCTTCCGTAATACTGCAGCCATTCCGCTCCCTTTCTTAATTCTCTTCTAATCTTGGAGACGATTATCACGCTGTTCTCTTGATTCATGCGCACGAATATCAGCTATGCGAATTGTTTGAGCTTCATTTCTTTCTGCTCTTTGTTCGACTGATTCGTGAGCTCTTTCAAGACGCCGTTGTCGAGCTTTTTTGCTACGGGCATTGTTGAGGTTAGATTTTTTTGGTGAAAATTTTATTTTTACTGAAAATTTTATGTGAATAAATTCCTTGTACTATTATTTTGTTGTTCTTATATTTCACTACATTATGTAACTGTAAATTAGTAGCTATATAGATATCCAAAATAATATACAACAAATGAAAATAAAATGAAAAATGATCCAGAAAAAGCGATGTCACAGAGAGTATCGATCAAAAAATGGCCAGCACCACGTGTAGTGGAAAATGAAATCTAAAATTCAACGGTAGCGCCATCTATGATAAGTTAATGATAAACGGTCTGACAGATTTCTGTAAAAAATTCCTATGTGGGGCGCCATCTGTTCGAAATTTTCGTAACTTACAATTAATAACAACAATCAACTTTGATAATCATTTTATTGTTATTTATAAATCATTGAGGCCATTAATCGAAATGAAAACTATCCTATCTCTTAAGTTGGACCAAATTACACATAATTGCCAAATTTCATCAATATCGGTTGAGTTGGTGAAGAGTTCACTGGGAACATACATTGTGACACTGGATTTTTATATATTAAGATATATATATATATATATATATATATATATACATATATATATATATATATATATATATATGTTTATGATTGATAGCATACCTAGTGAATGAAACGATTGCCTCCTGGCTATTTCTATTCAAATACAATACGTATTTAATTATTTTCACAAAAAAAGATACCGCTAATTTACTTTCGCCGTTTCCTCTCAGGTCAGGGTGTTTCTCTTTCCGAACCGAAGGTGTTTAAATTGACAATCAATAAGAAAGTGTAATGCTTCTACATTGAATAAAGTAAGTTGAGCTTGAGTTTGAGTATGCACTGCTAATACTATAGTGTAGCCAGCTGAAGTTTGGAACATAAGTCTATTCAAAAACGTCCCTTACGAAAAAAAACAAACTCCAAGGATGTTACATGAGTTTTACATATTCGAAGACGGAGAAGGCTGCCAGGGCTGTATAAAGTCATAACACTGTATTGACGATATATAATAACATGCCTTGTATAATTTGTAAACGTGGCCGGGCAATTAAAATCTAAAACACGTTATTCCGAGGACAAAGCCCAATGACGTCATTACTCCATCGTTTGTAAACATTAAAGTAGTAATTAAATGTTAATTGTCCATAAATTTTCTTAAGCATTTAACAGGATTATAGAATAAGTTTTAAGTGAACTTCCTTATTTTGATAACATTAAATTTGGGTGTGCTATAGTATAAGAGATGGGCCAGTGGTTAGAACGCGTGCCTCTTAACCCATGATTGCGGGTTCAAACCCAGGCTAGCACCACTATATATATATATATATATATATATATATATATATATATATATATATATATATATATATATATATATATATGTGTGCTTAATTTGTGTTCGTAATTCAACTCTTGCTCTGCGTTGAAAGAAAACATCGTGAGGAAACCTCCATGAAATTCCGCCACATGTGTATTTCACCAACCCGCATAGGAACGGCATGGAAAAATATGTTTCAAACCTTCTCGTCAAAGGGAGAAGAGGCCTTAGACCAGCAGTGGGAAATCTACAGGTTATTGTTATTGTTGTTGTGTTATTGTTGTTGTGCAATAGTACTACACTGACTATAGTAAAAGTTGATGTTTTTGTCAATGAGCGGTGAATTGCAAAATGGTTGTGAAAGGTGAATGGTGAATTGCAAAGGTGTGTGTTAACTGGTATTCGATATTCATAGTTTCGGGATAAAGAACCGTCGTTAGTGTAGAGCCAGTGGATTCACTTAAGTTTCAAACTTATTCAATAGGGAATGTAAACTGTACCCTTCTCATCGTAGACTTTTGTCACTATCGAACTTCTAACATACATATATGTGAGCAAAGTGAGCATATTTCAAAGGACAAGTTTTTTAAAAAAAGGAAAGAAGTCATATACCCAATTTTTCTCTTTAATTGCAAACATTCTCAAGGGCTATTAAAGAAAAACCTTCCCTCCATTATAATGAGTGGGAACGCTTAATCAGAGAAGTAATTAAGACTGCTGATAGCACGAAAATCCATTTAATTAACTGTTAAGACCAAGTTCCAATCCGATGTCCAATTTTCTAAATCTAAATTCTGTAAAAGTTTGGCCAAAAGCGTATTTTTTATCACACAAACCATTTCGAATATTTATTGACTGTACGGGTAGGTTTAACGTGGGATCAATCTGAGCAAGCACTTCTGAGTATCTAATTGCTTACTTTGTATATATCGTCTCCAAATGTTTATCTTTAATCCTCAATTCCTAAAAGTACAAATTTGGTGCTTGACCATTTATTCTTGCCACTGACGATATCATTTATCTCATGGTCCATGGAAGGAACTTAATCGGTAGCTTTGTTCAAACATCTGGTTAGGACCTTCATCGATCATATATTATACCACCAGGCAGCAATAAGTAGTTTAGTTTAAAGGTGGATTAAACCATCATAGCTACAGGGACAAGGGACGTCACATTCTTGTTCTCAAAATTGGTGCCACATTGCCTGTGTAAAATTTTATATGGCGCTATTAGCAGTGATGACTATCTGCCATCAGGTGACATATTTACAAGTCCGCCTATCAATGCAATAATCCTGGCATTGACGATATCCGTGGTCGAGTAGTGTGTACACCGGTTTTCATGGACACGCCAATCTGAGGTCCCGGGTTCGATTGCCGGCCGAGTCGATATAGAAAATTCATTAGTTTTCTATGTTGTCTTGAGTCTGGGTGTTTGTGGTACCGTCGTTACTTTTGATTTTCTATAACACAAGTGCTTCAGCTACTCACATTGGGATCAGAGTAATGTATGTAATGTTGTCTCACTTATTGGCATGGAAGGAGAACTGTAAGGAACCCTCTCTTTGTTCCGGAAGTTATTTTCTTAAGTAGTACAAAAAGTACTAGTACAAATATCAGAATTTGATTCGAAATGTTGGATATTCCCCTCTATATAAAAAGCACATGACTGTTTGGAGGCTCGGGCTCAAACCCACACTTTGCTGTGAAGATTAATTTGTTCTACCCCTGCACCATAACGGCCTTGATATTCAGCGAAATTACAAAGTATTTATAACATATTATTTACGAGGAAATTAGTTTACAAATATGAATATAATCCTCTTTAAGATAGTTAACGTTGCAACGGAGAGTTCTCAATTTAGTTCATAAACACAAGTTGTATGTTAATAAGACTTAATTTGTTAACTTTATATAATATAATTTGTAGGTAAATTTAGAGCTACTATCGGAGTTTCAATAACAGCCACCCTTATACGGGTTATTTTCTTCGTAACATGATACATATAAATAGCAGTTATACATATGGGTTTAGTGTAAATAATGCTCTTTGAAAACGTCCAAAATAAATTTTATTCATTAACTGCATAAAATGATAGAAAAATATCCTATCCTGATACTGGGTTTAAACTCGACTGTAGTGTATAAAATATCACTAGGTTTTTTTTTAATTCGCAGTGGCCGTCCAGAATATCATGTCTGAATGTTAGTGTCTACATCGTAACAGCCTGTAAATTTCCCACTGCTTGACTAAGGCCTACTCTCCCATTATGGAGAGGATTTGGTAAATATTTCACCACACTGTTCCATAGCGGGTTGGTGGAATACACATGTGGCAGAATTTCTATTAAATTAGGCACATGCAGGTTTCCTCACGATGTTTTCTTTCACCGCTGAGCACGAGATGATTTATAAACACAAATTAAGCACATATATATATAGTGGTACTTGCCTGAGTTTAAACCCGAAATCATCGGTTAAGATGCACGCGTTCTAACCACTGAGCCACCTCAGCTCACAGCGTTGACATAGAGGCACAAAACCTCAGAAAGCACATTCGTCTGAGTTCACTATATAGATAACAGTAACCAAATCAGGTCAGGTGGTTATCATCATCACTTATTATATACTTTAATAAAGGATACATAATATATCATATTCATTAGACCATCGCAATCGCGATATTTTTATCATTATACTAAAAGCTTTAAAAACTATCACAGTTTTAGTAAAAAAATGGTCACTTAGGTATCTTAACGGTGTTTGATTCTATTTGGCAAAGTTCCAACAAATAATTATTTATCGCCTCCTTTGGTTGGATCCATTAAGTAAATCTTTATTAATCCTCTACTTTTGTTCCTATGACAGCTTTTAATTCAGTTTGTGTGTCAGAGTTGCGTTTAGTGATCGGCACTCAAATAAGATATTTGGAGATCTTTTTATGAAATTTATAGAGATATAAAAAAGTTTATAAAAATTTAGTGTTGTTCTTTTTTGAACTAAAAATAGGCGTATTTTTTTCACGCTTTGTAAACTTTTACAAAGGTATCCAAGTTTTTGGGGACCGGCGGGATTCTAGCAAGTTTATACGGGATTTTGTGTTACAAATTAGAGAAGCTTCGGGATCATGACAATATAGATAATATCCACGACTCCTCGCATCCTATTCTCCGCTTTTGGCTCAGTGGCGCTCGAGACGAAGTTGATATTACCCCTTGTAGTCCTCGATAGTGCGTAAGTAAGTCAGTCAGTAGTGCGTGACTATCCCAGCCAACGTCATATTTAAGGTCATCTGAAATAGGAGACGCGAGGTTACGCCTCTAGACATCCAAATTGTACATTTGGGAATTGAGTATAAAAACTAAGTAATTCAATACTCAGTCGTGCTTGTCTAAATTTGTACCTGCAATGAACAATGTGCCTTGATATCTATTGAGTTATGCGGTATAACTCTTGATAAATGCAAACTAAATATAGACATATAGAAATATTTTACATGTGATTTTCTGCTTGATTTAACACACAATGTATTTCGAGTTAACAATACAAACTCACGTAAGTGTTTCGATAAGAGCTCTTATCCATTTCAAGACTTCGTTTTATTGGGAAAAGATTTTGGCGTCACGATCGAGAACATTCGAAAGATTGAACGTTTTATATATAGTAGCTTCCCGTCCCGAATTCTAAGTATGATTCTATCGGTTTAAGCAATACCCACCAGTGAAACTCCGATCTTAATTTTTTCCAACATTTTTTACAATCAGCTTAATTCTTCTTAATCGTTTTCTCGTTACATGCGTGGGGCTCTCCTGTACACTTCGCACCACCTTCCTCCAGTCGGGCCCTGGATCCTGTAGACGAATTTACTGTGTCTATCCATCAGTGCTCTTCCTCTATCTCTCTTCCCCCCACATAATATTTTAAATATCGTATCAGCATAATATTTTAACCTAATTTGGGCGGAGCCAAGCCGCAGCCTTCAGCAAAAATTGTATCGGAACCTACATAATTGTTATAAATATATTAGCTGCCCGAATTTGAAAGCGTTAAATTACTATCTACTCAAATACCAAAATACATCGTAAATAGTGTAAGTATGTAAGGGGATTTAAATTAAAAACTCACGTGCGCTCATAATAACACTACCTTCTGGAATACTTAAAATCTTCATATATTTGATTAATAAACGAAAAGAGCTTACTGTTTTAAATTAGTTCAAATTGATTCCAAGACGGGTGAGATGGCCCAGTGGTTAGAACGCGTGCAGCTTAATCGAGGGCTGGGGATTAAAATCCAGGCATGCACCAATTAAATTCACGTGCTTAATTTGTGTTTATAATTCATCTCGTTCTGCGGTGAAGAAAAACGTCATCATCATCACCTGTGTATTCTACCAACCCGCATTGGAACAGCGTGGGGGAATGTGTTTCGAACCTTCTCCTGAAAAGGGAGAGGAGGCTTTAGCTCATATGTTTTAAATTAGTTCAAATTTATGATTCCAAGACATCTGTCAGACAAGAAACATTAAAAACAAATTTAACTCGTTGCTTTATTTGGACGTAAAATATATCAAGGATATATGTGTGCTGTCATTCTCAAAATTTGCTCAATTCTCGCTTTTAGGTAATGTAAATCATAAAATAACAACAAATAGATTAATTAGCAGAGCACCTGCGGCGTAGTCTTTGACGTGCCGTTGAAATTGTTTCGAGGCAATAAACTCGACAACAGCTGTAGAAATATTTCCAAACTTCGTTGAAATTTTTAATGAAAAATAACTTAATAAATGACTATTTCGTTGGTATAATATCCAGTAAAAAAGACCTCAGATCCCGTATACTAAGTTTCAAAACTAGGATCAGCCTTGTTTCGGAGAGGTCATAAAGTCGTTCAACCTGCTCTTGATTTTTTTCTCATAACGCCGTAGGTGCCGTTCTTTTGGATAATAAGAACGATTGATTAGAAAAATTACTGAAATGCCACTTCAATTTATTTATTTTTTTATTTATAATTCTTTATTGCACACCACAAACAGAAACAAAAAAGAAAGTAACATAAAATTAATAAAATACAAAAAAAGGATTAAAAAAAAAAACAAAACAAAAGAAGTACATTAAAAGTGTTGTACAATGGGCGGACTTATGGCTTTTTAGCCATCTCTTCCAGACAACCCAATCAAAGGGAGAATCCAAAACCATCGGCGTAGGCGGTGCAGTCATAAACTTACATACAAATAGTTACACACTAATACTTATACTTCTTATATATATATAAATATATATATATATATATATATAAATATATATACATATATATTATATATAAATAATATATATCTCTATCATACACTAATACATACTTAAGATAATAAAATGATATAAAAATACATAAAATTACATAATAAATGTTATATAAAATAATTAATTAAAGTCGTCTGAATTATTATTTAGGTAATAGTTTTTAACGGCTCTTTTAAAAACTGAAATAGATGGAGCCTTTTTAATGTTTACTGGAAGGGCATTCCATAACCTTATGGCCTGTACAGTAAACGATTTGTTTAGAAATTTAGTTTTGTGTACAGGCATTTTAAGTGTTAGGTACCGCTTAGATCTTAAAGACAAAGGATCACCAAGAAATTCAAATTTATCTTTTAAATATGTAGGAAAACTATAGTTAAATAGCGCACAGTACAGAAGAGAAAGAATATGTAAGTTCCGGCGAAGACGTATAGGAAGCCACTTGAGTTTTGAACGATATTCGGAGACATGGTCATATTTTCGTAGGCAAAATATGAATCGAATAGCAATATTTTGAAGTCGCTCAAGTTTATTCAGTTGGTCCTCGGTGAGATCAGGATAGCTTGCATCTGCGTAATCTAGAATTGATAAAAGGAGAGAGTTTGCTAGCATAATTTTGGTAGGAATTGGAAGTACAGATTGGAGTCGTCGCAATGAGCTCAACGCAGCGAATATTTTCCTACTGACCTCTTTTATTTTTACTGACCATGATAGCGTCTGGTCTAAATACACACCGAGATCTCTAACTTTAGAGTAGTAGGCTATTGTAGTACCTCTGTATTCCACAGATGGTAAATTTAATAAATCTACCCTAGAGATCATGCCTGGACTACCAATTATGATTGCCTGCGATTTACTTGGATTGATGTTAAGTCCGTATCGCTTGCTCCACTCAGAGATTGAAACCAGATCGTCATTAATAGCATCAATCGCTGCAGGAAGATCTTGAAGTGATGCATGTCGATAAATCTGGATATCGTCTGCATACATATGGTAGAGAGAAGAAATGCTTGAAGTGATAGAATTAATAAAAATTGAAAAGAGTAAAGGAGATAAGACGCCACCTTGAGGAACCCCTGCCTGAACATCACACCATGAGGAGAAAGACTCATTATGGCGAATACGATGTCGTCGGCCTTTGAGGTAACTTTGAAACCAATCTACCACTGATGGAGATATGTTAATAGAACTTAACAAACTCAAAAGGATGTCATGATCAACACAATTAAATGCGTTGCTAAAATCCAATAAAATTAAAATTGTGAGTTGTTTATTATCTTTGGCTGCACGAATGTCATCAGTAACCCTCACCAGAGCAGAGACCGTACTATGACCCGCGCGGAAGCCCGATTGGAGAGAGTTGAGGATGGAGTGATTGTTAAGGAAAGTGTTTATTTGTTGAAAAACTATTTTTTCTAAAATTTTGGAAAGAAATGGAAGAATGGAAATCGGTCTGTAATCGGAGTTGTTAATAGGATTAGGTTTTTGGGAAGTGGTATGATATGAGCACCTTTCCAAGCATCAGGGAATGTGCTACTGGTGATGGAGTAATTTAGGATGTGCACTAAAGTAGGAGCAATAATGTCAAGGATGGGAATAATCATTTTACGGCTTATGCAGTCAGTACCAACGGCATTCGAAGACGTGGATAATATGTTCTTCTTAACATCACATTCAGTGATAGAGGAAAATGTAAACGGTGGAAATATAGAAGTTGGTTGCGAGGAAAGAATATTAAGCGTGCAATGCTTATCAACACTATCAAGTACAGAATGTGAAGAGAAATGCTTATTTAAAAGCTCAACGTCAATTTTAATGGGAGAGTTATGTGCTGATTTACCAACTCCTAGTGTTTCAAGAAATTTCCAGATTTTTGAAGTGTCGCCGTTTTCGACAGATTTGTGAATGTAGCGTCGTTGAGTCTCTACATGCTGTATTGCATCGATTCCGAGCTTTCCTATATTTGTCGCGATTGATGTCTGTGTCATGCATCTTAAATTTGTTTTTAGCATGGTTTTTTTTTTCAATCATCTTTTTTAAGTCGTCTGACAACCACGGCGCTGGAAGGTGTTTCAACTTAACCGGTCTCAAAGGGGCATGGGTATCGTATAATTGAGTAAGCAGCCTATTAAATTTATCTATTTTGTCATTAATTGACTCAGTAGAGAGTACCGACGACCAATCCAACTGGCGAGCATCATCACAGAGTCGAATCTGATCCATTCCTGCAAAATTACGATACCGAAGTGTTCTAGATTTAGCTTTAGGAGGACGAATTTTATACGAAAGAAAGATCAGGTCATGATAGGAAAATGCATCAGCAGGGCATTGGCCATGTTTTGAAATAAAATCGGGAGAAGAAATCATAATAAGATCCAGAAGGGATGGAATACACCCAGGAGAATGGTGTGTAGACTTAAGAGGTAAAACATGTAAATTGTAGGAATCAGTTATTTCTAATAATTTCTTACACTTTTCTTTAATTATATGTATAGATTATAAATGGAAAGTGTGTGTGTATCAGTTGCTCTTTCACAGCCAAACTAAACCGTATTTGATGATATTTCTTATAAAGCAAGCTAGACTTCCACGGAAGGATATAAAATTTATTTTCTAAACTTCGGATGACCATTAGTATCATAAAATATAGATATTACGTAACAGTTCATTGGTTGCATTCTATCAAACAGTATTTAGCTGCTATTCAGAATATATCATAAAAATGTCACTGGTCATTTTGAATAATAATTTCAATGGCACAAATTATTAAAAGGTTTAATAGAGCGTTAATCATTATCATCATTACATAGTATAAAACAAATTCACTTACCACTGTCTGTCCCTGTGTAGGCTTAGATCTTTAAATTTACGCAACTGATGTTGATGCGTCGTTTTGAACACAAAGAGTTATTCGAGGGGAAGGTTTTTGTGTATAAAACATGAAACATGAAGTTTCTAACGTGATGTCACTTACATTGCAATCGCTGGCGGAACCCTTTGAGATAATTCAAAATAATGGACTACAGATTACATATTCAACACCCTAAAAAGATCTTCAAAAAAGTTCAGAATGGAAACGCTATCTCTTAGTTTTTGTGGCCCGTGTGCGGAGGTACAGACTCATCAGATATTCTTCCAAACAACAGTACCCAGTATTGTTCTATTCCGAATCGAATGAGGCTAGTGTAACTACGCACAAGGGACAAAAAATGTTAGTTCCCTTGATTAGTGTCTCACCGTCTAAGGAATGGTTAATAATTCTTAGACCGCTATTGTCTAAGGGCGATGGTGATCTCTTAACATGAGAAGGCCCATTTGTTCGTCTGCCTACACATAAAAAAGGCTTAAGTTCTCCGTTGATTTATTGGAATTTATTCCACAATTCTCCAATTTGGATTGGTACACACAGGTATTGCAGTGTTTTCCATCAGCAAGTTTCTCATGGTAATGCCTTCACCATCGAGCACTAGATTGATTTTAAAACACAAATTAATTTTAAAGTTATTAATTTCGAAATTCGAGACACGAGAACACAATCTCGTGAACAAGACATTCGTAGACAATGTCGAAATATCGAGCTCCACCGAACAAAAATAAAAAACATGGAAAATATCACGTTCATTTAAAATCTTATACAAATTAATTTAACTAATATGACTGTATTTTTTAAATGTTGTAAAAGAGTAACTATTGAGTTTCTTGCCGGTTCTTCTCGATAGAATCTTCTTCTCGATAGAATCTACTATCCAATGATGATTCAAAAGTGCTTGTAAAAGCCTACTTGAATAAAATTTATTTTGATTTTGATTTTATTAATAAGACACATGGAAATTGAGTGGCCTTGAAACTGTAGTTATTGGTTAAGTTATTCCAATCACTGGAACATCTGGAATCAATTCAAAGTAAGACTAGGTCCATATCTACCATGAATATATTTTTTGATTTAACGGAGTCTTTGGATATTTTGTTACACACGCTACATTTCTCACTTTGAACTCACGCTGTATTTGAGTTTTCTGTGTGACATCAAAATGAAATATGCGTCGTTTTCCAGCGTACTTGACGGGTAGTTTGAAAATTGCCTTTTCCATGTATATTTTTTAACAACAGAACCGAGATGAAATCTACTAACGTACACGTAAGCTAAGATTGAGTTCTAATGAGTTTTCATAAACTTAATTTGTGTTTATAAATCTTCAGCTAGGTTGTGGGGGAAAAACATCGGAACAAACATTGCATGTATCAGATCCTGCTTCTTGTAACACTCAAACATATTACTTTTAAGTTAATTACTTGTGTTAGGATTGACGACAATAGCTCAAGGGATCAGGATCGACCCTGCGAATTCTATATCGCTAGGCTGCCATTTAACCATTTCGCTATTGACACTTAAACCCTTTTAAACTATTTATACCCTCTCATTAATAATTATTATTTACCTACTTTTTATTGAGAAATAGTTGTCACGAGCGGGTTCGCTCGCGTTTAAAAAAGTAGTCTATGTCCTTCCTTGATGGTCAAGCTTGCTTCACAACAAATTTCATCAAAATCGGTTAATTGGTTTGGTTGTGAAAGAGCGTCAGACAGACAAACAGAGTTACTTTCAGATCTATAATATCAATATAGATAGTATAGATTTCTGGAATATCTTAGTAGTAGATAAATATAGCACGTTATCACGGTATGTTAGATTAACATAAATTTCTAAATTATCTCGAAACGATCGGACAATAATGCCCAGTAGGATTATCGGAGAGCCTTATTTTCAGATATAAGAAAATACTTTCATCGTGGATTTTGTTGTTTCATGGAATGTAAGTAATTAGTTAAGGTCAATATAAAATACGTGCAATAATATAATCCCATTTTTATGGTTCACAAAGGTATAACGATAATCAGACGAACATAAACGAAGCCAAAAAAAATAAGCGATATATCCTAACATTTCTGTAATAAATAATATATATTTAACAAGCGGCACCGGCTGTAAGTATTGACATAATTATTTTTTTATGGTTTCACCTTTTAAGTATATATTCTTTTCTTGCTTTTTCCTGACATGTTTTACAATTGTCGTTCTATTTCAACTTACACAAAAACCTTAATATAATAAATTATATACCTAAACCTTCCTTGTGAATACCTCTATCTATTCGTTAAAACCGCATGAAAATCCGTTCAGTAATTTTGGATTTTATCGCGAACTTACAGACTGACGCGGTTGGGGGAGCTTGTTTATAAATATGTATATATATATGATAACGTTCGTTAAACCAAAAGAATGCCCTTGCCCCAACAATCAAAGAAAGAAGCGATACGAGCCCCTTGATTGATCCAGTATATTATTGTGTAAAAGGTAATTTGTAAAAAACATATTTGTTAAAGTATTCTCGTATTGTTTTTTGATAGATATACTGTAGGGTTTTATTGGCTGACACCGACTCCAAATATAACAATAATTATAACTACATGATATAATCGTTAATCGACTTTTAAGTAGTCTAATATTTTTCATTTTATTTAACTTAGGAAGACTCTAAAAAATATGTTGAATACGCAATTATTTTTATTACTTTTTCGTGCATATTCATTTGTTTTAAAATAGTGTTTTGTTTGAAGTCGGTTTTTCTTTTTGTTAAAATTTTTATTTATTTTTTGATTTTAAGTGAAGCTGATGTTGACTAACTAATTTTTTTTAATATGGATAGATTAAGCGTTCCGTTTATATGAGTCAGAAACTACTTCGAGGACAATTTCAAAGGAAACTTGCGAATAAAGCAAAAATAGACTTTCGAAAATGCGGATTTAATACGTCACGCGGCGTGTACTACAAGGATCCCTCAAAAGAGCTGTAATCGAACTCAGCAAAAAAACTTTGAAAAAGACCAACTATATTTCGTACATCATATGACATCACATCAAATACACAAAATTTGATTAAAGATAGTAAGAAATTTTGCCCCATATCGCACCCTAACTGCGAGCCGTATAGGAGTTCCATCACTACATAGTTTAAAACAAAGTCGCTTTCTCTGTCTCTATATCTTTAAATCTACGCAACGGATTTTAATGCGTTTTTTTTAAAAGATAGTGTGATTCAAGGGGAAGGTTTGTATATATAATACATGAACAATATAGTAAAAAAGAAACACTGATAATTTTAGAAGTTTGCGATGTGATGTCGTAAATAAACAAATTCTGTAGTATATTTAGTATCAGTATTGCACCCGTGCGAAGCCGGGGTGTGTAGCTAGTTGATTATAATATTCGACTATGATAATTACATAAACATAACCACATTACGGAAGGTGACTCAAATATCCAAATAACCTATAAATAAAAGATTCGACTGAGTATCGCTAACGTGCTCCTCAGAATTGTTCCGTTCCCTTCCGTTCCGTTACTTTGTCATGGATCCTGTGCTCAGAACCTTACCAAACTTTCACCAAATTACCCTTGAAGTATATATTTTATAATAAAAAAAGAATTATCAAAATTGGTTAACGTGATTTTCAGTTATTCACCTATTTGTCGCGCATATACATAATGCAAATTTAAGACTTATGTCGTTTTCATATGGATACCATCATCGGAAAAAAATAAAAAAAAAATGGGACCCCACGGGAAGCACTACCTTTCAAACAAAAAAAAAATTATCAAAATCGGTCCACCCAGTGAAAAGTTATGAGGTAACAAACATAAAAAAAAAAAAAAAAAAAAAAAAAAATACAGACGAATTGATAACCTCCTCCTTTTGGAAGTCGGTTGAAAAGTAAATATTCGTTCGGTATTTAAAATTATATCTCCGTGTCGTTTTGCAATTTTCGTTATGATATTGGTAGTCGGTAAGGCAAATGAGACCAACTACCATTGGGAACTAAAATGTTATGCCTCTTGTGTTTGTTGTTATATTAGCTGGTTAACATAAACACTATTATCTATTGCTGAGTCGTTGAGTATCTGTTGAGCGGATGCTACTTTCCCAAAACTATCTACTCAAAGTCCTACCATATAACTAAATGTTTAAATAGATACAAATATATACTAAAACTAGTTACTGTAAAAATCTTGACCGCGTGGAATGGTAGCAATAATGCTAACAGCATTTCCCCGTTGAATCGCAATTCCGATCCTCTGGGCAAAAAGCGAACCAGCCCTCCTGTCACCAGTGGAGGCAATGAGGCGAGGTGTTATACCTTTGATGAAGCTTTTTGCACCACAACTCCAACGGCTAGGCGTTTCGACAGCAAATGATATAATATACCATATAACTTGAATTAATAGGCGCCAAAAAACTTTGAGACCACTTTTTCAACACTCCTTAATTCCCTTGTAACAAGGGTCAATTTTTTCCAAAAAAATCAGAGAAAATTGTACCAAATGAACATACCATACCATATAAAAATGAGAATTGAAAGTAGAAATTAAAAGTAACAACCCGTAAACTGTCTGGTAAAATAAAGTTTGGTGCAAATTTCACGACGCTGATTCAACGCGGGTTGGTACACATGTGGCGAAATTTAACTGAAGTTAGACATATGCAGGTTTCCTCTCTATTTACCTTCACCGCCGAGTGTGAGATGAATTACAATCACAAATTAGGCACATGGAAAGTTAGTGGGGCTTGTCTGGGGTCTAAACTCAATCATTTATGAGTTGTTAAGATTACTATGCTTTATCCGATGATGAGTATTGAGCTATTCTCGGCTCTGAAAATTATAAGAAAATATCTAGGCAAAGATAGTTTGGTGCCTTTTCCTACAAAGCAACCAATTTTTTATTTCTTTTTTGCTTCGCAACTTTTGTCTCCATTTCGAATTATCTTTTAAAACAATTGTAAAGAATATAAAAGAAAATATACTAACCTTAAATTGGCATGAATAATTACAGTATTATTCATTAGTAAATTCAAATGACCACTATAACACTACACTAGCAACATTCTTTGTAAAAGAGAGGCTTCACTTGAAATCAGACCCTCTAGTTTTTTTATAGCGGTCTTTGAGAACGTGCAAAATTAATAAAAGCTCTCGGTTTAGCTTATTTCTCGTTTTATAAGTAATAACAAATAAGAAAATGTTTTTATTACTAACACATTTATACGACGGTAAGTGGTCACTACCGCCATATACCCATATACATTAGCCCTAAGAAATATCAGATTTTTTTTATGGTATAGGTTGGCGGACGAGCATATGGGCCACCTGATGGTAGGTGGTCACCATCGCCCATAGACAATGACGCTGTAAGAAATATTAACTATTCCTTACATCGTCAATGTGCCACCAACCTTGGGAACTAAGATGTTATGTCCCTTGTGCCTGTAGTTACTCTAGCTCACCCACCCTTCTATATGGCTCTATATTATATTCTTAACTTTTTCTTCAGCATTCCTTAAGATGATTAAGATTCTGACTGATGTGATACTCGTCTTGTTCGTTTTAGTTACTTCAACAGCATAACGTCTTATGTTACTACGAGTATATATGTGTAGTTTCACATTCTTGGGTCAGACGATATCAATATGATCTTTGTGATCTTCATAGAGCTATTCGCGTGATCTATTACCCTGAGTCCCAAATTTTCCTTAAGGAACAAAACTAAAGTGATTATAACATTGAATTTCACTTTCCAATATGTCAAAGTAATGTATGCATGTTCATAAAAATGAATGTCAATGTAAATTTATGACTTATATACTACAGGCGAAATACTAAATATACTACAGAATGAATTTTGAAATTGAAAACAATGCACAACATTCACAGATTTTTGTTATTAGATAAAACAAACCGTTATGTCCTGCGTTTTAAATCTGTAATATGATCAAAAATATTCATTTAAATTATTTTCTTTAAGAGGTCAAATTAATCAATTTTAAATGAAAAATGTATTTAAGATACTTAATATGATGAAGAATAAAAACTATATGTCTTCATAAGTAAGCCATTATTTCTCATGAAAAGTAAAGGATAACAAAATTGTTGTTATGGGTTATCCCTAAGAGGTAGACACGCACTATCGACCTTTTTTGTACTCATTTTTAAAGGGTGAAATTCTGTAGAATATTATTTTGATCTATCTCGTAAGGTTTAGCTAACACTTAATTCACGTAAAAAATGTTTATTTACGACATCACATTAGAAAACGTCTCGAATAAGTGGCAGAGAGACGGCAGATAGTGACTTTGTTTTATACTATATGAATATTGAGCTGAGATGGCCCAGTGGCTAGAAAACGTGGATCTTAACCGATGATTTCAGGTTCAAACCCAGGGAACCACCACTGAATATTCATGTGGTTAATTTGGTTTATATATCATCCCGTGCTCGGCGGTGAAGGAAAACATCGTGAGGAAACCTGCATGTGTCAAATTTCATTGAAATTCTTCCACATGTGCATTCCACCAACCCGCATTGGAACAGCGATAGGTTCCAAACCATCTCCTTAATAGGAGAGGAGACCTTAACCCAGCATTGGGTAATTTACAGGCTGTTACTCTTACTTTATTTTATACTATATAATGATGGTTAGTGCTAAGAATGAGTGCGCTGGTTACTAATAAAAACATTCAATATCAAATACAAAACATATTTATTTAATATACAGCTAGAATTGCACTAATAAATGTATAATTATGTGTATGTGTATGTATGTGGTATATGTATGTGTATGTATATATGTATATGTGTACATATGTTTATAGCATATGATCTTGAAAATTGGCTTCGTTATCGAGTTACGTAACTATGGTCTACCACCGGCTTAATTACTTTATTTATAAATATATATATATATATATATATATATATATATATATATATATATATATATATATATATATATTTGAATACTCGTACATATATCTAAATTGGTTGTATTTAATATATATTAGAAATATAACATAAACAATTTTTTTTTCCATAGATACATATATAAATACGTATTATCTCACCTTAATGGTATGGCTCCGTTGCTTGCATCGTGTTGTTCCATCGACTATATGTTAGCTATGCTGAGAAAACTGCCGTTAATAACGAAGTATTGTTACCCATTTCATTTAACTATTACTCTCGTGGGTAGTCTAGAAATAAAAGAATAATAATTCAATAATTATTTTTTTTTTTATATGAGCTCACATAATATATTTATAACTCACCATCGACTCCAACGTCCAACAATTTTTTTTTTTTTTCTGGGTCTCACTTTTCGAGTTCATTATTATTTATAATAAACGCAGAATAAACAAATAATCGGCGCACGTGGCATTCTGATAACATTCCCAGTTGTCTGTAACTGGTTTTGTTTTTTCTTTTTTTTTTGTTTACATAATAATAGATACCTATGTATATTGAAAAATTACTATTTAATGTGTGCAGATTTATTTAATGAATATAATATATATATATAATGTATATTGTCTATTCTATATATATTTATATTAATGTATTATTATATATTATTATAGTAGTATCCCATTATAATTTGGTCAACACCCGTCAGTAGTTATCAAAAAGGGTACCATTGAAAACCAGCATTAGGTGTCCACACCTATTAATTGCTGAATGGTACACCTATTTGGGACATGTCATATATGTTTATTGTAATATAGATTTTTTTTTTTTTTTCTTTTAACCCTTTTTTTGTATTAATTAATTTTTTATTGTTAATTTTTTTAAATGTTTTTTCGTGTAAATGTTAATAGTAATTTTAGTTGTTTTTCTTTAGTCACCTTTTTTTTTATTAATTTCTAATTTTGAAGTAACTTATATATATTTTGTACGGTCCCAAATAAAAGTGTTCTTTATATTCAAAAGATTAATATTTCTTTTGTTGGAAAATTAATACGCTTGTTCAACAAGCTACTAGAAATCGTTTAAAATAATTCAATTGTAAAATTCAAAACAATCGGTGAAGGAACGATTGTTTGTTAAAGGATATTGTAAAACTAATAACTTCTTTGACGGTAATAAACCTTGGGAGCGAAATAATCGCCTCAAGGCAATTTCAAATAGAACTATGAAGAATGAAGTTAATTTAATCTGTTCTAATATTATAAATGCGAAAGTGACTGTTACCTCTCGTTAAAATCGCTGACTTAGATGAAATTTGGTAAAGACATATTTTAAGTCCCAAAAATGGACATAGGTTTTTTTTAATCTTCATTGTTTTTTAGGTTATTTTGTTAGGTTTCCAAAAGTTAAGATACTACTTAGGTAATATACATGTAAAGAAAAAGGTATTTTTCTTCAATTTGAATTTCGCACATCAACAGCCTACAACTAAATTTTGTTAGCTATGAAAAATATTAATATAGAAGCAATCTTAGAAAAGTAAAGAATCTGGTAATTTAGGAGAAGACATTATTAATAATAAAATTAAATGTCGTTTCTCTTACAGGAATTAATATTATATATATTATTTTTTGAAAAGCAATACAATCTTATTTTATTTTTATTATTGTAATGTATGTAAAACTAACCAATAAATCTTCTTACAGAGAACTCAATTTTGTTTCATTAACCGTGTCATCCTGAATAAAAAGAAAGATCCTAAGAAAAAGAATCTTATACAAAATCTTTATACAGATTTTTTTTTACCTCTTTAATTGTGCGCTGCTGTGTGCCCTAAATAAATGTCTTTCTTTTTGATACAGATCATTTCCAAAAGATGTAAAAAGTGGGGTCAAAGTCAAGGGTTTAGTAAGTAACATAAATACGTGAAACTTCCTAAAAAGCTTCTTCCATAATATATCACACAGGAAAAAATGGTCTGCATCTCAAGGGAGAAATATCAGATCAGAAACGATATTGTATGTATTGATAGGCTTTGAGAATTCCATTTCACAGTTACTGACTTATTCAAGTTATTTACCGAAAGGCAATTTTGTGACTTGTGATATTATTGTTTGACTAATATTATTAAAGACTTAAGTTTAATTGGTACGAATTTAGTTTTAGCCGAGAAGGCCCAGTGGTTAGAACGTGTGCATCGTAACCGATGATTACGTGTTCAAATCCAAATTTTTTGGCAGTTATGGAAAATGTCGTGAAATGTGAGTGAAGCTTTTAAATACACCAACCCGTACTGGAGCAGCATGGTGGAATAAGATTCAAATCTCAAAAGAAGTCGAGGTCATAGCTTTAAAATATTCAGACTATTTACTTTACTTTTTATAATTTACTTCGTTTAAAATATAGAAATACAAGCATTGTATTCATTTAATTATTAAAGATTGGAAAAGGGAAGGCTGGATTTAAGAAACTTAACGGGTTTTCTTTGGATATTATAACGGTTGTTTAGAATTTTTATTATCTACATATGAATGAGTTCGAATCTCATGTTCTTGTTATATATTCGAAACTTGCAAATTTTTTGCTGGTTTTATATGTTTCTCATCTAATTGAAGTTCGAGGTCCAAATGTATATTCCAATCTGATATAATCTGTTAGGAATATTTACTTAGAATACGATTTTGCAATTGTTCGGCCTTTATTTTCGCAATAAAACTATTCTGATTAATTAAATTAACTAATGCATCGACTGTGTCGCTTGGTGTAACCTAAGCATCTAAACATCAAATACTTAAAAGTTGTGGTGGAATAAATGAACTTACATGAACACAAAAACAGCTAAGGCCTCCTCTCCCTTTGAGGCCCTTTGAGGAGAAGGTTTGTGACATATTCCACCACGCTGTTCCTATGCCGTTTGGTGGAATACACATGTGACTGAATTTGTAAGAAATTAGACACATGCAAATATCCTCACGATGTTTTCCTTCACAGCTGAGCGCTAGATGAAACACAAATTAAGTACGTAAATATTCAGTGGTGCTTGCCTGGATTTGAACCCGCAATTATCGGTTAACAAGCACGCGTTTTAACCACTGGACCATCTCGGCTCACATTCATACATAAACCCTAAACACATTACACTCCATTTTGGGGGTCGTTTAAAAAAACCTCATTTACAAGTTATTACACTAATTTACGATACGAAAATTACAATAAAATTCACGGCTTAAAATGGAAACCCAGATATCGTTGGAAGCAGCGGTTTTCAATAATTATCATAATAATTTAGAAAATACGTGCACAGATACTTAATGTTTTCTTAGAACCTTCTAAAAGCTTTATTACACTCTTGATAATAAAAGGCTGATTATATTCTTGACCCACAAAAACCATTTTATTTAATGCTAATAATTCTTCGTTACATAATTCTGTCCTGCTTGATAGAAAATGTAGGTTAATTAAGTCAAGAACCTAAGCACGTATTCTACGTAAATCGAAAACTTTAAATGAAAATTACAGGTTTAAATCTGAGAAATAGTAACAAATAAGGTCGCTCCTTTTTGTATCCGTTGGCATTTTGCGTGTTATAAATGAGGTTTTAACACTGGCTCACTCGCTTGGAAATTGACCAACGGCAAATGCTATTTGATTTTGGAATAAGTGGCGCTTGCTAATGTTCTAAAGTTAGTAATGTAAGTATTTCACTGTTGGATAACGGTGTCCTCTCCTCTCGGATGCACATGGGCAGTGGGCACATGTAGGCAAGTAATCTGACACAAGTTGACTTTCTGATTTCATCACGAGATGAATTTTAAATACTATGTTTAGTTGTTTAATTAGGGGTTTGTGAAACTTGACAAATCCATGGGTAATATATTTAAAAGGCATATTATTTGATACAAGATTTTATAGATTATAAAAAAGCGTGGAGTTAATACCTGTCGACTTCCAAACAGGATATATTAATTTAAATAATTTTATTTAACTAACTTGACATTGTATTTTACTACTGAGTTTCTTCCCGGTTCTTCCCGGTAGAATCTACTTTCGGAACCGGTGGTAGCTTCACTTAATTATAAAATGACGATTCAAAAGTGCTTGTAAAAGCCTACTTCAATAATGTTTATTTTGATTTTGATTTTAATACATACCAATTCATTGTTAATAAATACATTTTCTAAAAAGCTAGGGCTTATTAATTTAAATAATTTATTTCATGATAATATCAGAGGATATTTTTTATATAAATCAAACGATTTAACAAAAACATTTAATACCGATTTTAATTAAATTTCTAGAACGTTTTTTTCTGATTACAAGTTTGTTAACGTTAATTAAGACCAACCGGATTATGGTCTAGATGAACAAAAAGCCAAAAGTTATTCAAGTAAGCCTTTACAAGCGATTTGATTCGTAATAAAAAAAATAAATGTTAGTGGAATCATTAAATAAAGATTTATGTTTCATAGAATATTTTATTTTAATTTTATATGTTGAACGATAAAATTACAAACATATCTCCATGATTTTTCAAAGTATATGATCCATACTATTAAAAAAGTAAGGTCATATAGGTCTCCCTTTTAAGGTGATTGTAAAAAATTCAACTTGCTGCTCCAATAAGGGTCGATGGATACCACATTTGGTAGAATGTTGTTAAAATTAAATATATGCAGGCTTAAGGGGACTACAGGAGCTAATTGCCCTTGAGAATCACGCGCACACATACATACACTAACGAGTCTAACGACAAAAACGGCATGTCCCCGCGCGCACTACGCTTAGCGAGGCGGCGAGGTTACGCCTGAATATTCCAATAGATGGCGCCGAACCGCCGCGCGCCGCGCCGAGCGAAAGCGAAGCGAAGTCAATTCTATCAATCATAGATTTCATAAAAATAGACAGGACAACAGAATTATTTTAATTTCTTTGTGCCATTTAAAAAATTATGATAAAATTAAACTGAATTAATTAAACTTAAGTTATTATTATTTTATGTACAAAAAATAGTTAATTTAAACATTTTTTCTTTAATTTTTACTGTATCAATTCAATTAGTTGTAATACTAAATATTAAATCGTACCTATTTTTAAATTTTATAAGTTTGTTAAGCGATTTATTAAATAAAATTGGAACTGTTCGTAATTTGTACACTGACAAAAAGCGTAGAGTTTGTTCATTTTACTAATATCGGTACACAAAGAAAAAAAATCAAGTTAAAAAAGTCAGCATCAAAAAGTTACTATAAAAATAATATCGTCAAGTCAGTTTAGTAGAATTATTGGTTAACTCGGTCAATCACAGTGGGTTTAGTCATAAATCTCATAAAAATAGTTTGGATATTAGAATTATTTGTATTGTTTTTGACTGATATTTGAAATAAAACTGATTCAATTAAATTCAAATATTTTTAATTATTTTTGGTTTAACAAAAAAACAAATAAATTTCGTTTCAATTTTTTTATTAAAATATTTTTTTTAATTATTTGTTCGTCGTCGTTCGTTATTAAAATATCTTGGATACTTGCAATCAATATTTCACCCACTTTCACTGAAGCTACGAGCTAAAATTTTTCAATTGTTACTATTTCCAATCTTTAAAAAATATTGAATTACGTATATGACACTTCTAAATATTTTAGTTCTTTGGTTCACAAAAATTACATATTTCAAGATGGCCCAGTGGGTAGAACGCGCGCATCTTATTGCGGGTTCAAACCCAGGCAAGCACCACTAAATATTCATGTGATGTGCTAATTTGTATTTATTTATTTTTTTTATTATTAAATTTCATCCATACATAAAACTTAAACTCTAACGTAATAGAAATAGCTTCCGTGTTATTTTTTTTCGATTTTCTTAATTCTGAAAAAATAAATGCATAGTTGTTAGGAATTAAATTTTAATAATTATAAAATATATATATATATATATATATATATATATATATATATATATATATATATATATATATATATATATATATATATTTAAATATAGTCCTTTAAAAATAATAAAACTTTAGTTCAGAGTGCGGGGATCGAACCCGCACATTCCTTCTTGGACTTGCTTGCATTGACCAAATACTCCATGGTGACTGTAAGAAATCTGTCGAAAAATCTGATTCTATGCGAACTAATTGCATTGTTTTTAATAAATGTTTCCAATAATCATTATTTATAATATATATATGTTTACTAATTAAATACTCTTACCTTTTCATATTATCTTTCATATGTTCGGCTTTTTAATTTATATGAACGTTTTTTAGTTTTCTTCACAGATTGTACTTTATTTCCCATGTTTACAAAATTAAACTTTATAAAAAATAACTTAACAAAAAAATAAATGGCTAACTACAACTAGACTATTTTAACTTAATATATTTATTTACATAAAAGAATAATATTCGACAATTAATTTACAATTAAATTTACACAAAAATAAAATCTACGAGATTTTATTCGCAACGATGCGGTGAAAAGAGCGACACGTCTGTATAGCAACAGGCCTCGGCCGGCAGTGTCTGTACGAGGCGCTCACGCACACATGCTTACGCATTTTGGTCGAAAATAAGAAAATCTGATTTAAAAAAAATCTATTGATTTTACTAAATAATTAACATAATAAATTTTTAGTATATTGTTTGTAGAATAATCTGACAAAAGACCAAAATTATTGAAGGTATATAAGTGTAGTTAAAAAACAAAAAAAGACTTTTTTAGAGGTAACTTTGCGATTTTTTTCTATCGTACCAAATTAATTACATCATGTTTTCAACACAATTAATAACTAGCATCTATCCTAAAGATTAACATATATTTTTTTCATTTGGTTTATTGCATTGGATTATATACTTTTTGGCATTTTAAAACTTGCATTTAGCTCATGTAGTCCCCTTAATCGCGATGTTTTCCTTCACCAACATGAATTATAAACACAAATTAAGTAGGTGAAAATTACGTGCTTGCCTGGATTTGAACCGAAAATCATTAGATAAGATGCATGCGTCAAACCACTAGGCCATCTTGACTATAGTAGTATTAATTTATTTTTCTTTGTATCAAGATGTAATTTCAGCTAAACAATCATCAATTAAGATACATGCTTTCTAAACACTGGGATATCTCAGTCGGTTGTGTAAAGGGGTAATTTCCAAGATCCTATTCTAGAAATGTATCTACTGGTATAAGAATATGCTACTCTTGGGTGCTGTAATACTCCGAAATAGTATACATTATATTTATACCATTTCTTTTAATAATAAATTCGACTTCTGCGAAGACAGGGCCATTAGCCTTTTTTATGGTATTGGTTAGCGGAAGAGCATATGGGCCACCTGATGGTAAGTGGTCACCATTACCCATAGACAATGACGCTGTAAGAAATATTAACTATTCCTTACATCGTTAATGTGCCACCAACCTTGGGAACTAAGATGTTATATCCCTCGTGCCTGTAATTACACTGGCTCACTCACCCTTCAAACAAACAATACTGAGTATTGTTATTTGGCGGTAGAATAACTGATATGTGGGTGGTACCTACCCAGACAGGCTTGCACATAGCCCTAACACCTATTTTAAATAAAACTGGATGTTTGTATACCAGATGAGAATAGCGGGCTTCAACACAGTTTGACCGATCACTATGAAATTTAATATTACTTTATGGAGACGGTTATATTATTAGCTGGAATTCGCAAATAGATTTGACATTAATCACTTACAACAATAATATTCAAGAGACAGCAAAACAAGGTTACCTACTGTAGTTCGTTCCACAGTCAAGCTCCTAGGGAATTTAATACTTGAGCATATTTTCTTTATCCTCGATTGATTATTATATATGAAAAATCATTGCCATTAGAAAAATCTCAAGCTTTGTATACCATGCAGTTAAGACGGCCGTGACCTGAGCTAATGGTCTTCGAATAAATAATGTTAAAGATCAATAAAAAGCAAGTTCATTTAAATATCATGTTATATGATACAGTTTGTTTGGACTTACTATCTATAATATGCTATATATATATATATATATATATATATATATATATATATATATATATATATATGTTTATGATTGATAGCATACCTAGTGAATGAAACGATTGCCTCCTGGCTATTTCTATTCAAATACAATACGTATTTAATTAATTTCACAAAAAAAGATACCGCTAATTTACTTTCGCCGTTTCCTCACAGGTCAGGGTGTTTCTCTTTCCGAACCGAAGGTGTTTAAATTGACAATCAATAAGAAAGTGTAATGCTTCTACATTGAATAAAGTAAGTTGAGCTTGAGTTTGAGTATGCACTGCTAATACTATAGTGTAGCCAGCTGAAATTTGGAACATTAGTCTTTTCAAAAACATCCCTTATGAAAAAAAAATCAACTCCAAGGATGCTACATGAATTTTACTTATACGCAGTCGGAGAAGGCTGTCAGGGCTGTATAAAGTCATGAAACTGTATTGACGATATATAATAACATGCCTTGTATAATTTGTAAACGTGGCCGGGCAATTAAAATCTAAAACACGTTATTCCGAGGACAAAAGCCCAATGACGTCATTACTCCATCGTTTGTAAACATTAAAGTAGTAATTAAATGTTAATTGTCCATAAATTTTCTTAAGCATTTAACAGGATTATAGAATAAGTTTTAAGTGAACTTCCTTATTTTGATAACATTAAATTTGGGTGTGCTATAGTATAAGAGCCGAGATGTCCCAGTGGTTAGAACGCGTGCCTCTTAACCGATGATTGCGGTTTGAAACCCAGGCACCAAGTGACCACCACCAATGAATTTTCATGTGCTTAATTTGTGTTCGTAATTCAACTCTGGCTCGGTGTTGAAACAAAACATTGTGCGGAAATCTGCATGAAATTCCGCCACATGTGTTTTTCACCAAACCGCATTGGAACGGCGTGGAAAAATATGTTTCAAACCTTCTCGTCAAAGGGAGAAGAGATCTTAGCCTAGCAGTGGGAAATCGACAGGCTGTTGTTTTGTTGTTGTTGTTTTGCAACAATACTACACTGGCTTTAGTAAAAGTTGATGTTTTGGCAACGAACGGTGAATTGCAAAGATGTATGTCACCTGATATTCGATATTCAAAGTTTCGGGTTAAAGAACCGTCTTTAGTGTAGAGCCAGTGGATTCACTTAAGTTTCAAACTTATTCAATAGGGAATGTAAACTGTACCCTTCTCATCGTAGACTTTTGTCACTATCGAACTTCTTACATACATATATGTGAGCAAAGTGAGCATATTTCAAAGGACAAGTTTTTTAAAAAAAGGAAAGAAGTCATATACCCAATTTTTCTCTTTAATTGCAAACATTCTCAAGGGCTATTAAAGAAAAACCTTCCCTCCATTATAATGAGTGGGAACGCTTAATCAGAGAAGTAATTAAGACTGCTGATAGCACGAAAATCCATTTAATTAACTGTTAAGACCAAGTTGAATCCGATGTCCAATTTTCTAAATCTAAATTCTGTAAAAGTTTGGCCAAAAGCGTATTTTTTATCTCACAAACCATTTCGAATATTTATTGACTGTACGGGTAGGTTTAACGTGGGATCAATCTGAGCAAGCACTTCTGAGTATCTAATTGCTTACTTTGTATATATCGTCTCCAAATGTTTATCTTTAATCCTCAATTCCTAAAAGTACAAATTTGGTGCTTGACCATTTATTCTTGCCACTGACGATATCATTTATCTCATGGTCCATGGAAGGAACTTAATCGGTAGCTTTGTTCAAACATCTGGTTAGGACCTTCATCGATCATATATTATACCACCAGGCAGCAATAAGTAGTTTAGTTTAAAGGTGGATTAAACCATCATAGCTACAGGGACAAGGGACGTCACATTCTTGTTCTCAAAATTGGTGCCACATTGCCTGTGTAAAATTTTATATGGCGCTATTAGCAGTGATGACTATCTGCCATCAGGTGACATATTTACAAGTCCGCCTATCAATGCAATAATCCTGGCATTGACGATATCCGTGGTCGAGTAGTGTGTACACCGTTTTTCATGGATACGCCACTCTGAGGTCCCGGGTTCGATTGCCGGCCGAGTCGATATAGAAAATTCATTCGTTTTCTATGTTGTCTTGAGTCTGGGTGTTTGTGGTACCGTCGTTACTTCTGATTTTCTATAACACAAGTGCTTCAGCTACTCACATTGGGATCAGAGTAATGTATGTGATGTTCCCATTTATTGGCATGGAAGGAGAACTGGAAGGAACCCTCTCTTTGTTACGGAAGTTATTTTCTTAAGTAGTACAAAAAGTACTAGTACAATTATCAGAATTTGATTCGAAAAAACAAATGACTGTTTAGGGGCTCGGGCTCAAACCCACACTTTGCTGTGAAGATTAATTTGTTCTACCCCTGCACCATAACGGCCTTGATATTCAGCGAAATTACAAAGTATTTATAACATATTATTTACGAGGAAATTAGTTTACAAATATGAATATAATCCTCTTTAAGATTGTTTACGTTGCAACGGAGAGTTCTCAATTTAGTTCATAAACACAAGTTGTATGTTAATAAGACTTAATTTGTTAACTTTATATAATATAATTTGTAGGGTAAATTTAGAGCTACTATTGGAGTTTCAATAACAGCCACCCTTATACGGGTTTTGCCCCGTACATATATTTATTTTACTTGAAATTTTCTTCGTAACATGATACATATAAATAGCAGTTATACATATGGGTTTAGTGTAAATTATCCTCTTTGAAAACGTCCAAAATAAATTTTACTTATTAACTGCATAAAATGATAGAAAAATATCCTATCCTGGTACTGGGTTCAAACTCGACTACAAAAATTAAAAATTAAAACTAGTCTATAAAAAATCACCAGGTTTTTTTTTAAATTTCGCAGTGGCCGTCTATAATAGCATACACCGTACTCCATATTCCACCACACTGTTCCATAGCGGGTTGGAATACACATGTAGCAGAATTTCAATTAAATTAGACACATGCAGGTTTCCTCAGTATGTTTTTCTTCACCGCTGAGCACGAGATGAATTATAAACACAAATTAAGCACATATATATATAGTGGTACTTTCCTGAGTTTAAACCCGAAATCATCGGTTAAGATGCACGCATTCTAACCACTGAGCCACCTCAGCTCACAGCGTTGACATAGAGGCACAAAACCTCAGAAAGCACATTCGTCTGAGTTCACTATATAGATAACAGTAACCAAATCAGGTCAGGTGGTTATCATCATCACTTATTATATACTTTAATAAAGGATACATAATATATCATATTCATTAGACCATCGCAATCGCGATATTTTTATCATTATACTAAAAGCTTTAAAAACTATCACAGTTTTAGTAAAAAAATGGTCACTTAGGTATCTTAACGGTGTTTGATTCTATTTGGCAAAGTTCCAACAAATAATTATTTATCGCCTCCTTTGGTTGGATCCATTAAGTAAATCTTTATTAATCCTCTACTTTTGTTTCTATGACAGCTTTTAATTCAGTTTGTGTGTCAGAGTTGCGTTTAGTGATCGGCACTCAAATAAGATATTTGGAGATCTTTTTATGAAATTTATAGAGATATAAAAAAGTTTATAAAAATTTAGTGTTGTTCTTTTTTGAACTACTAGCTTTGTAAACTTTTACAAAGGTATCCAAGTTTTTGGGGACCGGCGGGATTCTAGCAAGTTTATACGGGATTTTGTGTTACAGATTAGAGAAGCTTCGGGATCATGACAATATAGATAATATCCACGACTCCTCGCATCCTATTCTCCGCTTTTGGCTCAGTGGCGCTCGAGACGAAGTTGATATTACCCCTTGTACTCCTCGATAGTGCGTAAGTCAGCTCGTGACTATCCCAGCCAACGTCATATTTAAGGTCATCTGAAATAGGAGACGCGAGGTTACGGCTCTAGACATCCAAATTGTACATTTGGGAATTGAGTATAAAAACTAAGTAATTCCAATACTCAGTCGTGCTTGTCTAAATTTGTACCTGCAATGAACAATGTGCCTTGATATCTATTGAGTTATGCGGTATAACTCTTGATAAATGCAAACTAAATATAGACATATAGAAATATTTTACATGTGATTTTCTGCTTGATTTAACACACAATGTATTTCGAGTTAACAATACAAACTCACGTAAGTGTTTCGATAAGAGCTCTTATCCATTTCAAGACTTCGTTTTATTGGGAAAAGATTATGGCGTCACGATCGAGAACATTCGAAAGATTGAACGTTTTATATATAGTACCTTCCCGTCCCGAATTCTAAGTATGATTCTATCGGTTTAAGCAATACCCACCAGTGAAACTCCGATCTTAATTTTTTCCAACATTTTTTACAATCAGCTTAATTCTTCTTAATCGTTTTCTCGTTACATGCGTGGGGCTCTCCTGTACACTTCGCACCACCTTCCTCCAGTCGGGCCCTGGATCCTGTAGACGAATTTACTGTGTCTATCCATCAGTGCTCTTCCTCTATCTCTCTTCCCCCCACATAATATTTTAAATATCGTATCAACATAATATTTTTGCCTCATTTGGGCAGAGGCAAGCCGCAGCCGCAGATCGGAACCTACATAATTGTTATAAAGATATTAGCTGCTCGAATTTGTAAGTGATAAATTAGACTTTTATTTACTTCCTATCGACTCAAATACAAAAATACATCGAAATTAGTTTAACTATTTAAGGGAATTTAAATTACAAACACACCTGCGCTCACAATAGCATATCATTAAAGACATATGATTTCAATACCTTCTGGAACACTTAAAATACTCACATATTTGATTAACAAAACGAATCGAGCTTACTTTTTAAATAAGTTCAAGTTGATTCCAAGACGGGCGAGATGGCCCAGTGGTTAGAACGCGTGCAGCTGAACCGAGTACTGGAGGTTCAAATCCAGATAAGCACCAATAAAATTCATGTGCTTAATTTGTGTTTATAATTCATCTAGTTCTCGGTGGTGAAGGAAAATGTCGTGAGAAAACCTGCATGTGTATTCTACCAATCCGCATTGGAACAGCGAGGTGGAATATGTTCCAAAATCTTCTTCTCAAAGGAATAGCAGGCTGTAAAATTCCCATCAGTGGGAATTTTACAGGCTGTTGTTAAATCCAAGACGTCGGACAGTTTTAAAGTAAACAAGAAACATTAAAAACAAATTTAGCTCTTTGCTCTATTTGAACACGTAAAATATAACAAGGATATTTGTGTAATTGCTGTCATTCTCAAAATTTGCTCAATTCTCGCTATTAGGTAATGTAAATCATAAAATAACAACAAATAGATTAATTAGCAGAGCACCTGCGGCGTAGTCTTTGACGTGCCGTTGAAATTGTTTCGACGCAATAAACTCAACAACAGCTGTAAAAATATTTCCAAACTTCGTTGAAATTTTTAATGAAAAATAACTTAATAAATGACTATTTCGTTGGTATAATATCCAGTAAAAAAGACCTCAGATCCCGTATACTAAGTTTCAAAACTAGGATCAGCCTTGTTTCGGAGAGGTCATAAAGTCGTTCAACCTGCTCTTGATTTTTTTCTCATAACGCCGTAGGTGCCGTTCTTTTGGATAATAAGAACGATTGATTAGAAAAATTACTGAAATGCCACTTCAATTTAATTATATGTATAGATTATAAATGGAAAGTAACTGTGTGTGTATCAGTTGCTCTTTCACAGCCAAACTAAACCGTATTTGATGATATTTCTTATAAAGCAAGCTAGAATTCCAAGGAAGGATATAAAATTTATTTTCTAAACTTCGGATGACCATTAGTATCATTAAATATAGATATTACGTAACAGTTCATTGGTTGCATTCCACCAAACAGTATTTCGCTGGTTTTCAGAATATATCATAGAAATGTCAATGCTCATTTTCAATAATAATTTCAATTGCACAAATTATTAAAAGGTTTAATAGGGCGTTAATCATTATCATCCTTACATAGTATAATACAAAGTCGCTTACCACTGTCTGTCCCTGTGTATGCTTAGATCTTTAAAATTACGCAACAGATTTTGATGCGTCGTTTTAAACGCATAGAGTTATTCGAAGGGGAAGATTTTTGTATATAAAACATGGACAATATAGTAAAGAAATACTGATGATTATAGAAGTTTCAAATGTGATGTAACTAACATTGCAATCGCTGGCGGAACCCTTTGAGATAATTCAAAATAATGGACTACAGATTACATATTCAACACCCTAAAAAGATCTTCGAAAAAGTTCAGAATGGAAACGCTATCTCTTAGTTTTTGTGGCCCGTGTGCGGAGGTACAGACTCATCAGATATTCTTCCAAACAACAGTACCCAGTATTGTTCTATTCCGAATCGAATGAGGCTAGTGTAACTACGCACAAGGAACAAAAAATGTTAGTTCCCTTGATTAGTGTCACCGTCTAAGGAATGGTTAATAATTCTTAGACCGCTATTGTCTAAGGGCAATGGTGATCTCTTAACATGAGAAGGCCCATTTGTTCGTCTGCCTACATATAAAAAAGGCTTAAGTTCTCCGTTGAGGTATTGGAATTTATTTCACAATTCTCCAATTTGGATTGGTACACACAGGTATTGCAGTGTTTTCCATCAGCAAGTTTTTCATGGTAATGCCTTCACCATCGAGCACTAGATTGATTTTAAAACACAAATTAATTTTAAAGTTATTAATTTCGAATTTCGAGACACGAGAACACAATCTCGCGAACAAGACATTCGTAGACAATGTCGAAATATCGAGCTCCACCGAACAAAAATAAAAAACATGGAAAATATCATGTTCATTTAAAATCTTATACAAATTAATTTAACTAATATGACTATATTTTTTAAATGTTGTAAAAGAGTAACTATTGAGTTTCTTGCCGGTTCTTCTCGATAGAATCTTCTTCTCGATAGAATCTACTATCCAATGATGATTCAAAAGTGCTTGTAAAAGCCTACTTGAATAAAATTTATTTTGATTTTGATTTTATTAATAAGACACATGGAAATTGAGTGGCCTTGAAACTGTAGTTATTGGTTAAGTTATTCCAATCACTGGAACATCTGGAATCAATTCAAAGTAAGACTAGGTCCATATCTACCATGAATATATTTTTTGATTTAACGGAGTCTTTGGATATTTTGTTACACACGCTACATTTCTCACTTTGAACTCACGCTGTATTTGAGTTTTCTGTGTGACATCAAAATGAAATATGCGTCGTTTTCCAGCGTACTTGACGGGTAGTTTGAAAATTGCCTTTTCCATGTATATTTTTTAACAACAGAACCGAGATGAAATCTACTAACGTACACGTAAGCTAAGATTGAGTTCTAATGAGTTTTCATAAACTTAATTTGTGTTTATAAATCTTCAGCTAGGTTGTGGGGGAAAAACATCGGAACAAACATTGCATGTATCAGATCCTGCTTCTTGTAACACTCAAACATATTACTTTTAAGTTTATTACTTGTGTTAGGATTGACGACAATAGCTCAAGGGATCAGGATCGACCCTGCGAATTCTATATCGCTAGGCTGCCATTTAACCATTTCGCTATTGACACTTAAACCCTTTTAAACTATTTATACCCTCTCATTAATAATTATTATTTACCTACTTTTTATTGAGAAATATTTGTCACGAGCGGGTTCGCTCGCGTTTAAAAAAGTAGTCTATGTCCTTCCTTGATGGTCAAGCTTGCTTCACAACAAATTTCATCAAAATCGTTTAATTGGTTTGGTTGTGAAAGAGCGTCAGACAGACAAACAGAGTTACTTTCAGATCTATAATATCAATATAGATAGTATAGATTTCTGGAATATCTTAGTAGTAGATAAATATAGCACGTTATCACGGTATGTTAGATTAACATAAATTTCTAAATTATCTCGAAACGATCGGACAATAATGCCCAGTAGGATTATCGGAGAGCCTTATTTTCAGATATAAGAAAATACTTTCATCGTGGATTTTGTTGTTTCATGGAATGTAAGTAATTAGTTAAGGTCAATATAAAATACGTGCAATAATATAATCCCATTTTTATGGTTCACAAAGGTATAACGATAATCAGACGAACATAAACGAAGCCAAAAAAAATAAGCGATATATCCTAACATTTCTGTAATAAATAATATATATTTAACAAGCGGCACCGGCTGTAAGTATTGACATAATTTTATTTTTTTATGGTTTCACCTTTTAAGTATATATTCTTTTCTTGCTTTTTCCTGACATGTTTTACAATTGTCGTTCTATTTCAACTTACTTACACAAAAACCTTAATATAATAAATTATATACCTAAACCTTCCTTGTGAATACCTCTATCTATTCGTTAAAACCGCATGAAAATCCGTTCAGTAATTTTGGATTTTATCGCGAACTTACAGACTGACGCGGTTGGGGGAGCTTGTTTATAAATATGTATATATATATGATTACGTTCGTTAAACCAAAAGAATTTTTCAAGAAATTGTAACGTACATAATTTTATGAAACCAGCAAGAAGCCACTTATGTTCGTTACAAAGGGTTAGTAATTCTTTTGTGAGACAATAAACACGACAAGATGTCAAAAACGTTGAAAATTTTTCAAATGCTAAGTTAAGTTAAATTCTCTAAAAAGAGTGAAGATTTTATTTCTGAGAGAGATGGTTTTGCCAAACAAAAGGCAAGTTAAAGGAAGTTACTCAAATTTTATTCTGCTGAAATATGTTTTTGTTAGAAAGATAGTTTAAACAATCTAAGTAGATTGACTCTAAGGTAAATGTAGTGAGACTAACGCTTCTCCAAGTGACACTTCCTCTCTTTCTTATTATTTCTATCTCTTTCAGATGTAGTTTCATATAATACTATCAGTCGCCGGTGGCGTTAGGGTGTTGGTTGTTGAAAAAAAAAAAAAAAAAAAAAGAAAAAAAAAGGAAAAAAAAGGAAAAAAAGTAGCCTATGTCATTTCTAGAAGTTCAAATTTGCTTCATATCAAATTTCATCAAATTCAGTTTGGTTATGAAATAGCGATAGATAGACAGACAGACATAGTTACTTTCACATTTACTATAATAACATAGATCTAAAAATTTATTTTTGTAATAAAATAACATTTTTATCGTAGCCATATTTATCTTAAACATTATAAATGTATTTGATTGCGTCAAATATTTAATATATCATATGTTACGATAGCCACGTTAGCTCTCATATGTCTATACATAGCAACTAGGTACAAAATAGTCTCCGCAGAACCAAATGCGGTCTTGGCGGCTAGCCATATGACCGTATAGGTTTTTGATTGAAGCTGCTTGTTTCGAGATAGAGTTAAAAATATTTTAATTTTACAGTATATCAAAATTAACATAAAAGAAAACGTGTGGAGACTTCAATAATATGTTTCGGGGTGGTAAAATTATTACAATTTTTTTAGAAGTTATTTTTACGTTCTAAATAAAAAAAACAATGACGAGTAATTTTTTGCCTTTTTTATGATATAGTTTGGTGGATGAGCATATGGGCCACCTGATGGTAAGTGGTCACCATCACCCATAGACAATGACGCTGTAAGAAATATTACAATTCCTTACATCGTCAATGTGCCACCAACCTCGGGAACTAAGATGTTACGTCTCTTGTGCCTGTAGTTACACTGGCTCACTCACCCTTCGAACTAGAACACAACAATACTGTGTACCGTTATTTGGCGGTAGAATAACTGATGAGTGGGTGGTACCTACCTAGACGGGCTTGCTCAAAGCCCTACCATCAAGTAAAAAGCCTTAGCAAGCTCTGAGAAGAAACTAACTGCAATACTGTGATATGCGGTATTGACTGTAATAGTTATGAAATTACGTATCATAATGGCATATCACTGTAAATTGCTTGTAAACATTACACAAGTGTGCCTCTAAGAAATATAAAATGTAAGCTAGTTTATTTGTTATCTACTTAAAGTTACTTTGTAGAAATTCTATTACTAAAAGATAATTAAAGCAATAAGGATAAAATTAAGGAGATTAACTGTTTCCAATGAAGTGTTTATTTATTTATTTTACATCACATTTTAAGAGAAGCAAATAGGCTTCTGCTGGTAAGTGTTCAATACTGCTTATAGATATTGGCGCTGTTAGAAATTTTAACAATTCCTTACATCGTTAATACGCCCCAACTTTGGGAACTAATATTTGATATCCCTACCTGTCTGTATTTACTAGCTCACTCACCCTTCAAACTAGCATATGTCACTAGGTATTGCTTTTTACAGGTAAATATAAAGGGAACCTACTCAAACGAGCGTAAAAAAAACTCTGTCTATTTTTTAAGTGTATTAAGTAAAGTAAAATAACAGCCTGTAAATTTCCCACTGATAGGTTAAGGCCTCCTCTCCCATTAAGGAGGGGGTTTGGAACATATTCCACCACTGTTCCAATGCGGATTGGTGGAATGCACATGTGACAGAATTTCGATGAAATTAGACACGTGCAGGTTTCCTCGTGATGTTTTCCTTCACCGCCGAAGAATTTTAAACACAAATTAAGCACATATATTATATAGTGGTGCTTGCCTGGGTTTGAACCTGAAATCATCGGTTAATATGCACGCGTTCTAACCACTGGACCATCTCAGCTCCAAATTGGCATTAAGTGTATTAATGCAAGTTTAAAAAAAGAACTAGAAATGTCTTTCTAGGTTTAGATACCAACTTAAAAATAATGTGTATTAAAATACCTAATATAAAATCTAAACAGATTGAATAATAAATGAATCTGAATTTGTTTCAAAATTAACAATCAAAAGATTGGTAAATCAAATTGTTAAAAATGTTCATTTCGTAGGTTTCATATCGTTGAACGGCGACTTATTTAATGAAAAGTGCTTTCAGTCCAAATCAAGTAATAATAATAAAAGTTCAAGCTACATATCTCAGCGATTCGTTTGTTTATGAAAATTTAACCAATGGTTTTTTCACAATATTAACGATAAACAAAATATCAAAATAAAAAAAAAAACATCAAAATACCTTACTATCCTCATTAATTATAATTGTCTTTTTTATTAAGGAAATACAATCCATAAGTAAAAATAAACAAAATAAATCCAGGATTTCTTGTAATAATATTATTAAATCATTCAGAAAAATATTTTAACATCAGAGTCACAAAACAACAATACAATACAAATACTTCTAGCTAAGCTTAGATCTGTAATATGATATAAAATATATCTTCCACTAAGACATTTGGGGGATTTCCTACCTTATTATGTAAAAGTTAGTAGTGGGTTTGTTTTTATGCTATGAGTATGAGTAAATGGGTCACGGACTTCTTTACAAAATTTCAATCCCCTTTTTCAACCCCTTAGGGTTAGAAATTATAAAATTACTACCTTAGTGGGTGTCTACTCAATAAAAGGATCCCACTTCCAAATTTCATGGCCCTATCATTAATCGTTTAGTTGGGTATGGCAAAGTATAAATCAAACATACCAGCTCTTCCAGCTTACTTTAAAATATCACTCAATTGAAATGACGACAAAATTAAATTATAATTTATGATTTTACAGGTTATTTACACATGGGAAATGGACTTCAACCGAAGCCTCCTCGGCGCAGCTACTCTCCTAGTACCTAAGAAACCGACGCCGTCGCCCACATCGTCTACAATGCCAGTGTGGGCTCACAACTCATGGGTCTGTTTGTTTACCGCCATGCTGACTGTTGCCATTGGCGGCAATGCGATCGTCATTTGGATTGTTACAGGTACGTCAAATATACTATTCTTAATAGTTTTTAAATGTTATATTTTTAAATGTTAAAAAAGAGTAACTACTGATTTTCTTGCCGGTTCTTCTCGGTAGAATCTACTTTCCGAACCGGTGGTAACTTCACTTAATTGTAAAATAACGATTCAAATGTGCTTGTAAAAGCCTACTTGAATAAAGTTTATTTTGATTTGATTTGATTTGATTTACTTGAATTTGGCTCATTTTTTTATATCTATATTAAGGGTAAAATAAAAATCGTAATAATTGTAATTTTTTGTAGCATTGGGATTTGTTTTATTCGACAATATTGTATGAGCCATTATATACCACACTAATTATTAAAATAATCGTGGAAAGGACTTTTACCATCAATCACTTCTTTAACCGCTAAACATCTTTAGCATACTTTGTATCACCGCGTTCTGGCATCATCTGGCATATTGGCATCAGAAGATTACAATCTTAAGTATACAATCAATCTGACAAGATCAAATTTTTCAAGACTTTATCTAACTCAGATTGATAGCATCAGTCTGACTTGGATGAACCTTTTGCCCTTATCCCAATTTTACTGTAGATAGTATGTTTTATTTCATGTAGTCTCTCTATATAAACATAAATGAAATATTTTTCGTCGATAAGCTTATATCTTGAAAAAGCTAAACCGAATTGTAATATAAATTAAAAAAAATATTGACCAAAAAGTGGAAAAAGTGATATTCATTTTTTGTTTGGTATATTTGGTATTAAGTTATAATGTAATGGAATCTCGATTATCAAGCGAATCAACTTGCATAACATAAACGCATGGATATTCAATTATACAGAGTTTTATAAAAAAAAAATCTAAAACTTTTCCAATAAAAACTTGTTAGTTGACAGAACGAGGGCAATTTCTCGAGACCCAAATCTTTTTGTAACAAATTCTCTGTGGGACCGATAAGATGGCTTAACAGAATTTATTTTTTTAATTTTCTCCCAACTTGTCCTAGCAAAAGTACTTATCTGAAATTATATTTATTCGTTCAAATAAATCATAAATAATAAATTGAATGAAATAAACTTATAAGAACAATGCCATTGTAAAAGAGAGATATTATCTTGGAAAAAATATTTTTACCCAGCCTGTGGTAAAAATGAACAAAAAAGCAAACCAAACTGATATGGTTTAGCTTGTTTGCTATTCCTTGCTCATTTATTTGAATATCTCCTAACAATTCTAAAAGAAACCGTTCCGAATTTAAATGACTGCCTGATAAATTCATTGAGTTTTATCAATGGGATATATAGAAGGGTGGGTGAGCCAGAGGAACTACAGGCACAAAGGTCGTAACATCTTAGTTCTCAAGGTTGCAGTAGCGATGGTTCATTATGGATGATCAATTACCAGGCTGCCCACTTGCTCAACCGCCTTGCTATAATAAAAAAGAAAAATAAAAAGCCCAGGGGAGTATATACTCAAATACTGGTTCTAGACAATAATATTGGAAATAATGACAGCTTTAATAATTATTTTTTATCAATATTCTGTCATATCATGGCCTTACATCACACGTCAAAGTTCATCCAGTATTTTTTAATCTTCTTCCTCCCACGTTACAGATGACAACGTTTTATCTTTTCTATGCATTTAGCGAGAGTAAAAGATTGTATCTACATTCCAAACCGGCGTTAGCTTTTAACATTCCATTCTGTAACATGACGAATCCAAAGAGCTTTTAAAAGTCTTTTTGTATAACGAATATTTGGATTTTACGAGTATGTCAACATTCAATCGATATTTTGAAATACAATAAAACATAAATACAAATACTATCTATAATATTCAAAACGAATACTATATTATTTCTAAGTTAGTGTTGAAATCATAATAAGAGAAGAATATGCAATGAAAACATATATGTAAGATGTAATTTCGACATGCACTCTTATTCAAATCCAATCAAAATACTCTTTATTGTCCACCATTAAACACATACTTTAGTCAAGTTCAAGAATGATGCACGAGAGGTGGCCTTATCGCTCCAGGTAACCTGTACAATTATATAAAACGGTAGAAGAAACCGGTAGAGGAAAGAAACAGAAATAGAAAGATGTAGAAGTGTGCATAGGTGTGATAAACATAAAATTCATATAAATACATTACAGTGAACAGTGTACAGTACTTGAGGGCTAACATGATTACACATATGTATGTACATATATTAAGCTGAATATTTTTAATTTACTTGGTACAAGCCCGTCTGCGTTTGTATCGCTCAATCTCTCTCTCACTCAAATATCTTAAGTGTGATCCAAGTACAGATATAAAGAACAAGACATCTTAGTCCCCAAGTTTGGTGGTACAGTCGGGGTAAGAAAAGGTTTGTCACCTTAAGATCTATTTTGTGTGCTCAGTATGAGCGATAATCTGCTTTACAATCCGATTGAGAATGACATGATTGCAATGATTTGATGTTTAGTTTTGAAAGGTACTAAGTGCTTAAGAGTTAATACAGGAAATAATTTGAAAACTGACGAAGGTTTTCTTACTCTGACTGTACATTATTGGTGATTTTAAATATTTCTTGAAGCACAATTTTTTTTGGACAGTGGTGACTACTCACTGTCAAGTTTTTTTTATGCTATAGGTTTTCCGCCAAGTGTATAGTCCACCTGGTGGTAAGCGGTCACCACCGCCTTGGTTGGTGGCGCATGTCTATGACATGCGCCTCCAACCTTGGGAAGTAAGATGGTATGTCCCTTGTGGCTTTAATTACACTGGCTCACTCAGCCATACTAAGTAGTGTTGTTTGGCTGTAGAATATCTGATGAGTGGTAACTACCCAGACGGGTTTGCACAAATCCCTACCACCACGTATATAAGTAAGTTGTCAATTTTCCAATTTACCTACATGACCTATAAAAGAACACATTATTACTAAACATTATATAATGTAGCTCCCTGCCGCAGCTATCTATCTGACAAATTCAATTACTACCGGAAGAATTTTCCAACGGTATTCAATATTGGCGGATTGATTTGTGATAAATTAATTAAGGTTTTCTATAAATGGAGTGTTGTAGGTGTCGGAAATAATCATGTCGACTGGAAGCTCTACTGCGCCGCGTAAACCAATAGACTTATATTATACAGGGTTATCGGTAATTCGACGAATTTCCGTTAGGAGGTGATAGAAGCGACAACGAATAAATACTAGATATTTGTCAATAATTAAACAATAGTTATCGGTACCAACTTAAAAATTACGAGTCGGAAAACGATATTATTTCAATATTTGTTTTTTTTTTTATTCTCAAAAGTGGCTTAAAAACTAAAAAGAAAACATTATAAAACTTGTTTTGCACAAAATATAACCGTTTTTTCTTTGCATTCCAAAAATGTACAAAAACTAGGAATTTATTTCAATGCTTAAATATCGTTTTCCGTCTCGCATTTTAAATTTAAACGATAATAATTATTAATTCAGTATTGATAAATATTCAGTGTTTATTCTTTTTAATAATCAGAAGCAAAAATTAGATTTTAATTGATTCTTTTTGTTTAATACATTTTTGAGGTTGAATTTTTGACAAAAATTTAAAAATGCAAAAAATCGTGATAACTCCAAAATGGTTTACTTTTGCATTATGCATATGGGGGTAAAATTATTGCAAAGAGTCACCGCTATCACCCCCTAGCTGGAGTACGTTGGATTACTAATAACCCTGTAAATTACGACATAAATAGTTTTTTTAGAGCAAGTCAAAACAAAGTGGATTTTTATAAACTGAATAAACTTACCAGGAGTTCATAAAATGAAACCATTAGTTCGATATTCCATTTCCGATGCTTCAAGCAGGAGTAGATTTTAAGTATTTTCACAAAATTGCTTTAAGTCTTCAACGTTTACCGACGAGTGGAAAATTTGATTAAATCATTACCGTCGTTAAATTTATTGGTAAAATGAAGTTAAATAATTAATCAAAATTTAAAATATAGACTTTATCACGATGATTGAACACTATTAATTGAGATATTTTTTATTTTTACTAATATTATACATGTGAAAGTAATTCTGTCTGTCCGATCGTCTGTTGCTTTTTCACGACCAAACTAATGAACACAATTTGATGAAATTTGGAGTGAATCAGGCTTGAACTATAAGAAAGGACATAGGCTACTGTTTTCATTAGCAACCCCTAAAATGCGAGCGAAGCCGCGGGCGTAAAACTAGTACGTACTTATATGTGTACAATCTAGTTCTAGATTCATCGGAATGTGATCATATGATGCCAAAAGATTTCTTAATTGATTTGAAGCATTGTCATGACGTCACAATATCGGTCTTTAGGCAGTTTGTATTTCATATTTCTCGGTACTTACTTTTCGGACATATTAAAAGCGGACTTATTAATTTATTGTCTTGTAGCTCGAGACATCCTTCAGATCACAAACTTCGCTAGACATTTCTCTTAATATCTACACAGCGACAATTATTTTGTGAGCGCAATCAAACTGATAGGTACAATTATTCTTAGATAAAGTAACCTGCTCATTAATGATTTACTAAACTAAACTTAGCTTAAAGTTAGTTTTTTAATCTAGTTGTCGCCCGCGGTGTTAGCGAAAAAAGTATATCATTCCTTGAATTTAAAATTTTCTTCACACCCAATTTCATTAAATTCGGTTCAGCGGTTTGTCAGTGAAAAACCGACAGACAGACAGAGTTACTTTCACATTTATAATATTAAGTATCCATAAATGTTATTTGCCAACAATTTAACTTTAACAACCTTTTATGTCACTCAATCATCGATGGACTTTTGACTCTATTACGTTAATTTAAGTTTCATTTTAGTTTAGCAATTTACATATTAAACGAATCGTCTATATTAAAACAATAGGCCCGTATGACAAGTTATCATGAATAACAAATGACGTATACACCTTTCAAAAGCTACTCGATTTAACTTATCTATAACATTTTTATTTCGTTGCTAAAAATCAAACTATTTCAATAGTGAACATATACGTTTTTATTGCCGTTACTGATAAATTTTATATTTTGACACAGACAAAAAAAAATGTTTAGATAAATATAATATATAACAACAATAATGTTTGCCAATAACAGTAGTACTGAACATTAATGATACATACAGAGTACTTAGAAAAACATTTAACTAGATCTAATATAGATTTCTAAGACATTTTCTGCCTCGCACAACCACTTCGTGGAGCTAGCTTTCGCCGGCGGTTTTTCCTAAACGATACGACATGGGAACCTTCAAGAAAAGAGCGTACTCCTTCCTTAAAGGCCGGCAACGCACCTGCTAGCCTCTTGGCACTGCAGATGTCCATGGGCGGTGGTATTCACTTTCCATCAGATGAGCCTCCTGCTCGTTTGCCATATATCACATAAAAAAATATATTTTTAAATAGTTTTACAGTCCGTTAATTATATACACTTAAATTAATAAAGATCTTGAATAAATCACCGCGTGGAATGTTGGCAAGAACGCAAGCAGCTTTTTAAGAATTGCAATTTCGCTCGTCAGGACGGAAAAGGAACTAGCTCTCCTGAAACCAGTGAAGGCAATAGGAGTGGGACTATTAATAAAGGTTATTGCGCTATTACTCCAAAGCCCAAGTGTTTCAATATAAAATGTATAATTTGGAATTACGAAATATTATCACAATTTCTTTACTGAGAAAGTAATCCTTAAAATTAGGGATTACAAGAGCCAAGAAAACAATTGTCATCAAATTAAAAAAAAAATTAGGAAATATATTTACAAAATGGATATTTAAGCCCGAGATACCGAGTCGAGATGGTCCAGTGGTTAGAACGCGTGCATCTTAACCGATGATTGCGAGTTCAAACCCAGGCAAGCACCGCTGATTCATGTGCTTAATTTGTCTTTATAATTCATCTCGTACTAGTGAAGGAAAACATCGTGAGGAAACCTGCATGTGACAAATTTCATAGAAATTCTGCCACATGTGTATTCCAACCCGCATTGGAACAGCGTGGTGGAATATGTTCCAAACCTTCTCCTCAAAGGGAGAGGAGGCCTTTAGATCAGTGGGAATTTACAGGCTGTTGCTGTTGTTGTTGTTGTTGTAGTAGACGCCCGCGGTTCCCTCGCGTTTTAGGGTAATCCCTAATGTGCGTATGTCCTTTCTTGTGTGTCTTTGGAGTTCAAGTTTGCTTCATACCAAATTTCATTCAATTCGGTTCAGCGGTTTTGTCGTGAAAGAGCAACAGTCAGCCAGACAGACAGAGTTACTTTCACATTTATAATATTAATATAGATTCATAATACATAAGTACTGTATTACTAGTGAATATGTACAGTAATTAAAAAACCGAAACGAAAAACGTTATCAATCAAAATAATCAATATCGTGTAATTAGTACCAATCCACAAATGATATATTTGCATGATTAATATTGCTCATTACAATATACTCGTATTCATATTTGGATAATTCATTAATCTATACATATAATAAAATTGGAGTGTCTGTTTGTAATATTTAAATAGCCCTTCTTTACTCAATGCATATGTATGTACATACTGTACATATACCAAAATAACATTTTTTTCAATTTTTGTCCATCTATCTGTCTGTTTGTTCCAGCTAATCTCTGGAACGGTTGGGCCAATTTTGATGGGACTTTCACTGGCAGATAACTGATATAATAAGGAGTAACTTAGGCTACAATGTTTTTTGTAAAAGTCAAACGCGTGCAATGTCGTGGGCGCAGTTACTTTGAAATAATAATTAGTTATTATAATATACAAACATATGAGTTTAAAATATACGTTCCTTTTTATACATCTTTGGAGAAATACTTACATAAAGAGCTCTTTATGTAGTCTGTCTAGACCAGTGATCGGTGACTTAAGCCAGCAAGTTTATCCTTGGGAACCCCGTTACGTTTCCACGTATTTTATTTGTATTTATAAAGTCGAAAGGAAACTACGTGATGTAATCGCAGATAGAAAAATGTGGGTACTGTATTATCTCATTGAAAACAAAACCAAATCACTTCTTCATCTCACGGCAATCTTACATTTTCTTGTAGAACTTAAGTACAAAAATGGAAGGTTTTCCGATTTGAGAGTGTCTCTTGTGATGCTTGGACGGGTTGATATTATGTGAGAAAAAGCTACTAGTTAACTTCCAGGCAGAATATATTACATGCATATATAATTATAATTAACTAACATGACTGTTTTTTTAAATGTTAAACAGAGTACTACTACTTCTATTGAGTTTCTTGCCGGTTCTTCTTGGTAGAATCTATTTTCCGAAAAGGTAGCTTCACTTAATATAAAAAAGTTTTTGATTGTGTTGTGTTCTTAATGTTATAAACATAGTAAAGTGTAGTTGTCAACGTGGTGTCAGTCGGAATAAACAATTCATGCGAATAGACGTGTCTTATTTAACAGTGGGACGAGGATTTACCGCTAATACTTTGTTTATTAAATATCAAATTTTATGATGGCTCCATTGTCCAACCTATAGAAACAATAGTGGAGTATACTAATGTAAAAAAAACGATTAGATCTATATGTATTTCAGAAGGGAACGACCAATCTTTTGGGTTGTCAGTGGTTAGCGGAGTTGCAAATACCAATATGTATACCGGTAGGCTCAATTCCGAACCAGTACTTAGGAGGTAACAAAGTTCACCACAATGTGATTGCTAAAATTGTTTCTAGGCATAAAACCCTTTTTGACGAAACATTGGACAAGTACATGGGCGGTTAAGTCGAGCTGTGTCTTTGTCTTACAAGCACTTTTGAATAACTCAAAAGTGCTTGTAAGACTTATATGGTGGGCTTTTACTTATACTGTTTATTACAAATACTGCAGAAGTGTACTGTATATGTACCGCTGTCTTAATTGATGATAGACAAGCTCGCTGTTAAATAACCAAGACTTGTCAATCGGTCTATTTTACGTCAAATTCATGACAAGAATTAGAAAATCCTTCAACCTTCACCCAGCTGTTTTTTTTTTATCTCCTTTTACGTAATTTTTAATATACGATCAGTAAATTAATATTTAAAGAAACTATTGATTCTCGTTTCTAGGATTTCTAGTGCAGAGCCATAAATTAACTTTTATTAAAATGGCAAAGAGCATCGTTCATAATGGTTCATACTTCGATAAATTAAATACCTACTTTTCTATATAAAACAGTGATTTCATTGGTAGGAGGTTCAGAGATAATAACTTTAACGGCGAATCAGCTTTTTAATTGATATTTGTTTCAATAAACTTGGAGTTCTTTTTTTAAATATTTTATGAGAAAAATTCTTTAATTTAAAGATATTACCAAATTACAAAACTAAAAACAATTTCGTACAATATAATTTCGCTGGCAGTCTTATACTTTATATGTCATATTGGCTAACTCAGACCTCATACTTGAACACAACAATGCAAATATAAATGACATTTGGTGATAGAATATCTATACTTTATTATGTCATGTGTTAATATTATATTTTTTTTCAGCTCACAGAAGAATGCGAACCGTTACCAACTACTTCCTCGTGAACCTCTCATTCGCTGACTTAATGATGGCATCCCTAAACTGCCTCTTTAATTTCATCTACATGCTCCACAGGTATGTCATTTATAAATCTATTAATATTAAAATCAGTATAAGAGAGCTCACTAATAGTTTTAATATTTCGTAAATTTGATAAGAGACTATACCTCTGATTAAATATTCGATGATTAAGATCAGCACGTGAATACTTTTATTATGCATGTATGAATGTAGTAGGAAACCATATCATCAGAAATATTCTATATTCCCAAAAAGAGATAGGACCAGGTCGCTTTCAAAGTTTTTAAAAATTTAAATATAAAATCTGAACTTTTGACGACCTCCCTGGTCTAGTAGTATGTACACCGGTTTTCAAAGCTACGTCACTTCGAGTTCCGGTTCGATTCCCGGCCGAGTCGATTTAGAAAAAGTTCATTAGTTTTCTATGTTGTCTTGGGTCTGGTTGTTTGTGTTACCATTGTTACTTCAGATTTACCATAAAACAAGTGCTTTAGCTACTTACATTACGGTCAGATTAATGTATGTGATGTGATCCAATTACAATTTACAATTGCAACTGATAATAATTAAATGAGATAAAGATACTCGAATGTTTTTGACTCCTTTTAAATTTAATTTGCGAGTTTATTCGTTTCAATCTTGAGTGTTAAAGTGCAATATGTATTTTCATATTGACTTTAATTAATTAGCAAAAGGCCTGCCTTTTTAAAAATCTATGTGTACTTTTTATTCCTGTACACTCTTTACGATTCGTTTTATAAAACATTTTAAATTTTCATTAATAATTAAATTATACTATCGAAGCGGCAAAATGTTGATGCTTAAAGTTCATCATGATACATATACAATATTTTGTATGTTGTATGTTTTATGTTAATCAACCGAACGCAGTCATAATGAAATGGCACGTGGCGACATTTTAATTACTCTATATGACATAATAATATATAAATCTGAATAAAAATCAGTAAAAATACTTTGTCGGGGTTAGAAAAGGTTCGTCACCTTAAGATCTATTTTCATGTGCTTAGTATAATATGCTTTGCCGATGGAGAATGACATATTGCATTGCAATGATTTGTTGTTTGAATTCAAAAGGTACTAAGAGTTTAAGACTTGATAAGGGAATTAATTTGAAAACTGACGAAGGTTTTCTTACTCTGATTGTACATGGTTTTTAGTACGTCAATTTCTAATTGTTACAATCTAGATACTTGGCGAATACGACGACGATATCACTACTTACTACTTAAGATAAATAAGAGGATGTTTATGTTGGGTCTTTAAAACTACGCAGAACATTTTGATGCTGTATTTTTAATAGATAAAGTGATTCAAGAGGAAGGCTTATGCTTCAAGGAAGTTTAATGCATGCATAATATCTTAGAGAAAAAATAATATTTTTTGTGGTTTCTAAAGTAATGTCGTAAGTGAACACATTTTTTTGCGCTTACATTACAAATGCTAGGCGAACCCTACAAGATAGATCAAAATAATGTCCTACGGTATTGTACATCTTAGAAAGGTCTCCAAAAGTCCGGGATAGTATATGTATATTTCTTAGGTATAACCCACCATAGCCATTTTGTAGATTTACAAAATATTATATACCTTTTGTTTACGAAAAATAGTGACTTATTTGCGAAGAGATTTTAAGCAAGATAACATTATTTTTTAGCCCATTGAGTAACTAAAATACATTTTGCATTTAATATAGATAAATATGGCGCTTGTTTTATTATATAATGAAATATTTTTTTTCAATAACTTTGTCATTAGAGTCGCGTTAGGTTAGTTACTAAAATTATCAATATCTAACCCGTTCTTTTTACTTACATTTTTGAAATCATGATCATGCTTTCCCGCCACTAAAAGAAATATCGATAATCTTTTTTTTTTAAATAACTTACTTTCAACTTCCAATGCAATCAAAAAATCATGGGATCCCTTACTAATAAGTTACGTGTTCAATTTTATTTCCTTTTAATTCCTCTAAAACGTTGTTATTATGTACATCCTTGGCAAGTATTCCTTTGCGCCAGAAAAAAATCACGCTCAAGAGCATCATAAAGAAACGTTGCACTAAAATCTTTAAACGGTTAACAAGAGGAACTGTAAATGAATACTTAAGTCAATACTTGACACTCGTGCCTATTTTCAGTGACTGGGTCTTCGGAGTGCGCTACTGTCAGCTAAGCAATTTCATAGCGAACGTGACGGTCGCGGCAAGCGTGTTCACTCTCACGGGAATATCGTTTGACAGGTAAGTCTCCTTTAGGTATTTTTCATTTCAAGGCAGACAGGTTTATGAATCGCTGTCGAACGACCATAGCTGACAGTCGATAGTCGACATAATTTGCTATTTTCAAAAAAAATGTTCCGATTCGGCGATTTGCTCCATAATTTTGTACAGGCAGGTCGTCATAGCAGACTACAATTGAAAAAATAATTTATTGTGTGTATTATGTTTGAGACGAAAAAAACTATCTTTTCAGAAACTATTGAATACATCTAATTTTGGCAAGCTAGATATTCAGAGGAAGCATTTTATAATCTCTCTAGCAATCTAGAAAATGCACCTAAAACAAAAAGCCACCGCTCATAGAGACAAATTTAAATGCATACGTGCACACATACAAACAATACCGACAGTGCCGCCATCATATCTGTGTCGGCTCCGATAATTGATATCGAATTGGACAATATGAGAAACCAATACATATTTCGTACATATTACTTCCGATATAGAATCGGCATCTCACTCCGATATCGTTTCGGGTCATGTGAAACGCTCTAAGGTATAGTACGACACAACTTAGATGTATTATCGGCAAAGTTCGTAAAGCCGATCACATCCGAATTAAGTCGCGTCTTCAAAATCATCAATCTTTAATTATTTATAATGCGATAATGATCTTTACGCAAACGTAACAATTTGTAATGAAAACAAATACATTCACCGAATTGACGTCTGATTGATTATTTTTTTAATTTGTCGGTTACATTTGAATTGTGGCGTGCTATAAAAGCTCTTTGAAATAAATATGAAAGGTGTACTTTTGAAAATCTGCTAAATAATATATGTATCTTGACCGAAGACTGAAAGTTCAAGCCCTATTACGAATCACTCAATTTTTCCAGTACGAGCCGTTAGCCCAGCAGTGGAAAATTTATATTTGGCTAGATCACTTTTGCTTCCCATGTATACTATCAACATATACCATTAGCACTCATGGTTTGCTTAATAAATTCACTGTCCCTTTACTTTCATATTCTGCCTTAGGGATCTTTGAATAATAATAAATTAATAAACACTAACACAAACAAAAACGAATAATAATGAATATTTTGATTCGTTTAAATTTTAGCATGTTTATTTATCAAAAATATAATTTGTCCTTTACATATTCTTAAAAGCAAAACAGAAAACGTCTTATACTAAACTATCTAAGTGACGGTCTGTTAACGGATCCTTGGTGGGCTCTGGGTTTGAACTCAGAATCATTGGATTTTACAAGATTCACGTCATATAACCACCACGCTCCTTTATTATATAACTTATCTATGAGCTACAATTATTTAGTACATTAAATATTTGCTACCCCTATTGTTAAGTCTGCGTAAACCATATAAGAGCCCCTAAGGCGTATCGTTACGACCTAATTACAAAATATGTTATACTCGTTACATGTACTTGGTGGTAAATATAATTGCGTATAAGATATTTTGTGGTGTCTTGCCTATTAGCAATTATTATTGTTGTATGCCGTTATTAAGTGTGAGTTCATGTAAGTATACAGTATACAGTTATGATAATCTAACATCTTATTTTCCAATGTCTGTGGTGCATGGAAGTTGTAAGTGCTTGTGGCGACCACTTTTCAACTGATTCCCATTTGCAAGCATTTGTAATAATAAATGTATAAGACTTATTATTGCTTCCGATGGTGACAGGATTGGTTCCTTTTTGCCCACAGGATCGGATTTGCAATTCAACAGATATATGTATATATTTTTACCAATACATTTAAGGGCTTGATGTTAATAATTCTTATGTAAATAAAAATGTACAAAAAAGAGACGAGAAGGCTATGATTAGAAAGCGTACAAGTTAACCGATGATTGCTTGTCCCAGTAAGCACCAATGGATTTTCATATGCTTAATTTGTTTTTACTCGTGGGAACCTGCATGTGTCTAATTTAAACGAAATTCTGACAAATGTAAATCTAAAAACCCGCATTTGATCAGCGTGGTGGAATATTCTCTGAACCTTCTTTTCGAAGGGAGATGAGACATTAGCCCAGCATTGGGAAAATTATAGACAGTTACTATGTATAAATAAATAGGTACTCATATTTGTTTTAAGTTCAAAAGTGTGTAGGCAATTACAACAAACCTTATATTTCACTTCGGTAATCCGAGGATGCGATCGAACACGATGGGACACAGTTCAGAGCCCACGGCTCCACGAGCTTATTGAGGCATGGGATTGTAAATACTGACAACTTTCTATCTCTTGCTACTGAATGCTTCTCAATGGAAAATTGCAATCATTTTTATTGATACAACTCGACGTCAAAGCCCGCGGGATCTGCAACTTTACGACCTAGTCAATAGAGTCTTGAGTAGCTGTAATTGTACATAATAAAACTAATATAAAAAGTGTAAATAAAATAGAAACCTCGGATGTATCGTTTGAATACAGTTCAGCTTTGCCTGAAGTTGTTTGGAACGGCTTCGAAATAAGGCAGAATTATATGGTTTCTACATTTCCTACACACAGGTTTCAGTGAATCTTGAATTTTTTGTGTTTTTAAAGGGAATCAGTTCAATAAAAATAAAATAACTACTATCACGTTTAATGCATTATGTTCTGTAATTAAAAGGCTCATTATAGTAATTGGAGCCGAATTGTTTTGTATTGTACAATTTGTGTAATGAAACCCGATCAAATTTTATTACATTATAGAATCCGTAATCATAAAACTCGCTGATAGTCATCACATATAAATTAGTGTCAACTAGGATTTTGATGAACATATATAATAAAATAAATATATATAGTATATTTTGAGTTTAAATCCAAAACAATAATGAGTAAATTTTCAAATAGCCGCTTGGTACTCCGCGATAATATGACATAATTTGGGGTCCCGAGCCATCCGTGTGTGTGAAAATCCATAATTTAACTTGCAAGTAAAATGTTGAGGTTAAAACAGAAAAGACGAAAGACCAGAACAATTTTGTAATTTAAGTAAGTTGTAAGTGCTCTTTGTTGTCACAATAACTGGTAAAATTATGATACCGTACAAAATTGTCCCACCAATAAACTTATTTGTTTATTATCGTTAGTCCAGAAAATATAATCACTTCTTGTCAAGCCTCTATTGATCCCCCTCACCTAGTCACTTATTAGGTGTCTATATTTTCTAATTAATCAAGACACGTATTTTTCCTAATAATTACCTGAAATAAGATGTCACTCCTTTCAGCGAATGTTTCAATATATAATATTAATATTATGAGTACAAGTGCTTCGCAATTTCACTCGATTCCTTATAATTAAATGCGACTATTGACACGTCGCGTTCATTTTATGTTCTTGTCAACATGAATTTAAATTTTAACAGATAATTTCATCGACGTCTGTTTATGACGGCACATTTCCCTCACGTTAATTTTATGCTCAACTTTGTAAAAGATAGAACTACGTCAAAACTCAATTTAAGTTGGTATTTTCATATGAGCGCCTTTTTGTAATTAGTGTCACACTTCGTCGAATTGTACTGAATACATGCATTGCTAAGTTGTATTCTTAAAATTCCATCGTTAGGTGAAGGCTTCTTATTTGGAAATGGTACTAAACTAGGTTGGTGGATACATAATATGTGACATCATTTAAAGGATAACAAAGCCAAACGAAACACTTTCCTTATCTTTGACCACAGAGTATTTTATAAGGTTGGTAGATTGACTGATAAACGTCTTTTGTGCCTATAGTTACACACGCTTACTTATCCTACATACTGAAACACAACAATACTACTGGTATCGATACTATTTTACTGGATTGCACAGCGTTGTTGCTTAGTTGGATGATAAACTACATAAATGTTCCTTGGTGCTAATGTTTTTTAAGTAATAATGATTACATAACAATTATTTTCTCCGTCAATGGTTATGAGCTTGTCTTGGACATCTTAAATAGCAGAACGAAGTATCCTGTAATATTACCACTTGTAAATTTGTTGCCAGACATGCATTAGCCTTTGCGGTAAAGGAAACTACCGCAAAAATGCAGGCAAATTAGACTTATATTTGAAGTAAATTTATAGTAAAGTGGAATCCTGTAAGTGGCACTGTTAAGGCATCTTCTGCTTTTAAAGAGAAGATTTGTAGCTCATTAAATCTGCTATCACTGCTTCAAAGCAGTTTGGATTGAATTATGAATACAGATTATTTCGTGTATTTCCGAATGCTTGCGATTTTCGGTAATTTTTTTAACTATGGAACTATCCTTGCACACATTATATATTGCGTTTTTTATGACTTATGAAGGTGATTGGTAACAAAAGCTTCATAATGGTAAGTGATCACTACTGCTCCGAAATGTTGGTGTCGTAAGAAATTTTAATCATTCCTTACATCACCAATGGGTTATTGAGATGTTATTTTTCTCATGCCTGTGCATTGACCCAACCTTCAAAACGATTGATATTGAATGTTGCTAGTTGGCGGGACATTATCTGATAAGTGAGTGCTACGCAACCAGCCGAGCTTAAACAAAGTTTACCCAAGTACCTAGTAGATATTCAAACTCAAACTCAGACTCAAATTGCTTTATTCAATATAGAAGTATTACACTCTCTTATTGATACTCAATTGAAACAGTACCACCGGTTCGGAAGAGAAAATTATCTGAATGGCAGAAGGATTAAAAAAGATGGACAAGATCGACATTAGACGTCGACGTGTTATTAGTCGAAATCTCTAAGAACCTACTATTATGATTCATCAAGGATTCGTGCAAGAATTTATTTTAAACACGTACCAAGGTTTTATAGGAACTTCGGTAGACATTTTTTTAGTTAAGTGGAATAATTACTTTCTCTGTGACTCGTAAGTCACAGATTCATCCTCTTGGATAATTGAAAATCGTAATATTCTTCATTTTCAAACAAAATGTTTTTTTATTGCTTTCATTATTTCGTTAATGTATTGCCGTTGATTTATGTAATTAATATTTTAACAAAGGCCATTGACCGAATGTCGTAAACTTTGTCCAGAGAAAAACACTTCACTGATTTCATAATAAGTCGAGCTTTATTTTAAGATTAGGCAGAGTCATTAATTTCATCTTATCTATCTTATCTTTTTAATTATCTTCATAAATTGAAATGTCAAATGTTTGTTTTGAATTTTCTTTTGTTTCGTTTATAATTATACTTTTTCGGCTAATCCGAGATGCTGCTGATTAAAACTTGAATTTTAAGATTAGTTGAAGCCCATTTATGTTCGGACTGGATCAATTTGTTTTAGTAATTCATCTCATTTTTATTCAAGTAGATTCATACGAGTACTGTAGAATTGTAAAGTAATAGGAGGCAAATCTTCTGTAATAAAAATCAATTGTATGTAAAAAGATGACTCCCTTTGCTAGATTAATACATCCTTTTTGGAGAGAAGGTTAGGATCTTTCACCACGCTGATGGAATGCTGCTTGGTGGATTTACATTTTTTCATGGCAATTTGTCATCAGAAACAAACGGTGTCCTCGCGATTTTTTCTGTGCCGTTCATTTTAATCCAAGTGTCCTTGCCCTTGTAAGCCCGTATCCATCTGTTAAGATTATCGTGTTCTAAAAAAGAATTCTGACTGACTTTTGTAGTGTTTACTGATTAAAATCTTTTGTAAAATCACTCGCTACCACTAGTTTTCCATCCGGAGAAAAAAACAAGCATGATAATATATAAGTAAAAACTATCCAGTTATATTATATTAAGAAATGACTATACATATATTAGGGCCATTAGAAAAGTTTTTCTAGATGATACCACCAATTCTTTAGTATTGAAATAAAAAGAAGTAGTAAATATCAATACATGATAATAATATTTATGCGCCATGAAGACTATCGAAATAAAAAAAAAAAAAAAAAAGTAAAAATAAAATATTTTTGAGTCATAATACAGCATTGAGTTATATGTAAAGCTAAGTTTCTTACATTTTATTTTACACATTTTATTTCAGATATTCTATCAATCAAGTATAAAAGAATTTGTTTATAGTAAAATAGCTAGAATCGTCACAAAGTTAATATAAGCTGCTCAAGGTTAGCTGCTAGTTTGATTGCGATGTCACCTGTCTAGCTGCTGGGATCAGTTGCGTTTTCCTATGCATATGAATGTAAGGGGGCGCAAACTACACCTCAGTGCCCCAAGCCAAACTCACTTGCCCGTGGTGCGTCCTGCCGAGTAATCGAGGCTCTGGCAACCGGCTGATGGTGGTATAACCATCAACAAAATAGGGGTAGCTAAATACCACAGACCGATGACGGGCAGCAGCTTCACCTGTGCGAGAAGCTACGCCCTGCTATCGCCAACCCGCCTGCCCAGTGTGGCGATTATGGGCAATATTCTCTATAAGCAGTAAACATGCATATTCCATTTGTACTACTACTTGTTTTAATGTCCTTTTAGCAATATAAAGCTAAGCTGCCAGACAGTTTTGCGGTTGCTAGCTCTGTGCCAGACACAATTGTAGTCACTAAAAATACATATTTCCCGACCATTATAGTGTAGCGGACGTTTTATAATAATGTAACAGAGAATTTAAAATTAATGTAGCAGTCAAATTAATTAAATGTAATCTTTTTAAAAACAAGCTTTTATTTGAATGTACTCAAAATCTTTTAAACTGAAACTTGCTGTTAACTCGTTACATCGAGTCATATTTGACAGTTTAGACACAGTTTATATGAAATTAAAGCTTCTCGCGAGATGTAAGTACTCGTATTGACTTAGTTTGAAAATTTTAATACATACCCATTTAAACTTAGAATGCAAGTTACTTGGTAGTAGGGCTTTGTGCAAGCCCATCTGGGTAGATACCCCCCAGTTATTCTATTCACCAGTTATTCTACCGCCAATTAACAGTACTCAGTATTTTTGTGTTTCGGTTTAAAGGGTGAGTGAGCCAGTGTAACTACAGGCAGAAGGGACATAACATCTTAGTCCCCAAGGTTGATGGCACATTGACGATGTAAGGAATATTTAATATTTCTTACAGCGTGATTCAGGCCTCAGGTGGCCCATATGCTCGCCCACCAACCTATACCATAAAAAAAAAGTTAAACCGGACCGATTTAAGACGGGAGTTCATAATACGGCCACACGTTTTGATCCAATAATTGCAATATATGTCTCAGTTATACTATAATAAGTGACATCAAATATATATTAAAATCATTTATCATCAGCAAGTTTAGTACGATCACTTACGGCGTACCACAAGGTAGTACTCTAGGTCCAACCTTGTTTTTGGTCTATATCAACGAACTATGTAACATCAATTTAAAAGGCGCAGATATTCAAATGTTTGCCGATGACACGGTCATTCTTTTTCATTCCCCGTCTTCATGGTCAAATGTACATAATTTAGCTGAGAATGGGCTTTCTGTCGTTACTTCCTGACTGGAGGACAATCTCTTAACACTAAACATTAAAAAGTCCAACTATATTATTTTTGGTAAAACCAAGGCCTCCATGCCCATGGACTCTAAAATATGCACTCATACATATCCATGCAACCGAAACAGTAACGAATCACGTCTGCATTGTTCTTGTATGACATTGTCTCGAGTATCAGACATCAAATACCTTGGCATCAATATTGATGAAACACTTAGCTGGAAGAATCATATAACATCGGTTTCAAAAAGAACAAGGAAGCTTATATACATATTTAAGAATTTAAGGCAGTTTGCTGATCTACCTCTCTTAATAAATACATACAAAGCTCTAGCAGAATGCATATTTACCTACTGCATATGTTCATGGGGTGCCGCTGCTACATCACATTTACTAGAAGCGGAACGAGCCCAAAGAGCACTCCTTAAGGTGATCATGCACTTGCCATACCAACACCCAACACTAGATGTTTATAAAAAGGCGGGTGTATTGTCGGTTCGAAAGCTTTTTGTCTACCTAAGTATACAAAAATATCATAAAACTGTTGTACCGCTTTTACCCACCAATAATAATAGAAGGGATTGCTTTCCTCTCCGCAAAGTAAAAAGTAAATTTGCACAAAAACAGTACACTAATCTAGCTCCTAGGTTATATAAAAGGTTTAATGAAAGTTTAAAATGTCAAAATTTAAGAATAAAAAATCTGACCAGTTATAATTTGAAAGATAAAACTAAAACATGGTTGAAACAGTTTAACTACTATGAAACAGAAAAACTATTAAATATTGATAAATAACAATTTAAGATAGACACATACACTTCATCTGCACATCTTCATCACACATACATGCACATACTCACACACACACACACACACACACGGTCTGGGTTTTAAATTTATTAATTAAAATAATAGTAATTAGTCTTAAGAACTTATTGTAATACCTTTTAGAATTGTAATAACGTTGGGAAGGAACTGACTTCTGACACACGGTTAACACTAGTTCAGAAGTCAGGGCTGCACTATTGTAAGATGTAACAAATGGTTAACAATAAAGTATTTTTATTATTATTATTATTATTATTTAGTAAATAGGAAGTGTTATTTAACGATACATACGGTGAGTAAAAGCTGTAGTTGTATACAAAAAAACAGGCCGAAAATTCACGCTCGATATTTCGATAACAACGTAAAAAATGTATATAACATAAATTGTAGAGCGAGCAAAAAAATATCTTTTAATAATTCTCATATCACGGCGCACAGTCGATATACCGCAAAAAATAACGACATAAAATTCAACCCCTTTTTTTAAATGGTGGCGAACGGACATAGGATATCAAGATCGACAGTTTCAAGTTAAGTTTTTCTAAGTCATAACATAACATGCCCAAAATATCATAATAAATAAAAGTTCATCAATGTATTTTAGGTTATTTTGCTACAACTATGTCCTGCAATAAATATATCAAGTTATCACATGCCTATCTCTTCGTCGCATTTATTTTTATGGTACCATCAATTTATAGCCGATATCCATAGCCGATGACAATATAATACAACAAGTTATTCTTCACGATTCTTTTAACTTTAACATAACCTTACATTGAGTAATTTGCTTTAGTATATATTTCTTTAACATAAGATAGAAATGTATTAATTAAAAATAAAAACTAAGGAGCGTTGGAACTACAGACACCAGGGTTCTTTATCGAATAAAAACTTTATTTTAATGTAAATATAACCAACGCTAATATTAATGCAATATATACGTAATTAAATTCCTAATAAAGCCGATGTAGAAATAAAAAATACTGGCAGATATTCATTAAATGCCTCTCACAATAAAGGAGGCATTCTTAACGTAAGAGCGATAAATAGATAAAAGTTGAAGAAAGCGTCAAAGGTCAAAAAAATATTACCTAAACTCTTGAAAGAACAACAAGCTCCCTTGTACTAGCAGTGTTCTGGCGATCTCGAATTACCAACGAAAAAGGGCTTTTTTTCAATAAGACCTGTCCTGTCATTTGCTTGTTCCTACTGAGGTTGTCTGAAACTTGAGTGTCGTGAGGCGCTCCCAAACCATTAATGTCTACGCTGGCGATCGTTTCACATCAAACCTGATGCACCATTTGTCAGAACAGAAATTGAAACAACGATACGGACACAAATTTGTTGCAAAGAGAAATAAAATGTAACTTGAAATTTAAAATAAAAAAAAATACGAATCTAGACACGCGGTAGCGGAAGTTCAAGTAACAGAACTAGCGAGTATTTATTTCACAATTTTCTTTTTTTATCTAAATAGGTAGTAATAATTGTAACAAATAAATAACAACAACAACAACCTGTAAATTCCCACTGCTGGGCTAAAGGCCTCCTCTCCCTTTGAGGAGAAGGTTTGGAACATATTCCACCACGCTGTTCCAACGCGGGTTGGTGGAATACACATGTGGCAGAATTTCTATGAAATTTGTCACTTAGCACAAGATGAATTATAAAGACAAATTTAGCACATGAATCAGCGGTGCTTGTCTGGATTTGAACCCGCAATCATCGGTTAAGATACACGTGTCCTAACCACTGGGCCATCTCGACTCTAACAAATAAATGTTGAGAATATTTTCTTCTTCGACGTCTTATATTTTATATGTCACCAGGTACCAAGCGATAGTGAGGCCGATGCGGCCTCGGATGTCTAAGACGTGTTCACTCATCATGATAGCTGGGATATGGGTCAGCGGGATGCTGCTCGCCATACCATGCCTGCTTTACTCGACTACTAAGGAATATCGGTAAGTGGTTCAAGTTACTTACAAGTGAATAAATATTTTTGTAACGTAGGAGATGAGGTACCTTCATTATTATTCTTCAGGTCTATGTTATGTCGTTAATATGTACTTTAAATAACAACAAATAATAAAATTATATTCAGAGTTAAATGCTATAATAGTATGGGCGGTCTTGTCTCGCACACTATGCTCTTGTAGACACATATTCTGCATATATAATTATTTATGTCTAAAAGAATGTATATTAATAGGTATTTATCGAATTTAAAAATAACTAATATAAGAACACAATCAGTTACGAAGTAGTCACCACTAATCAATACCGCTGTGCGAAATATTACTGTAGTTACACTGGCTGACTCATCCTTATACTAGCAACACCAGAATACTATGTACTAATACTAATAGTGTTTGGCGGTGCAATATCTGATGAATTTACAACATCTGGTAAGTGAGTGGTGGAAACACTCTTAGTGAATAAACTTCATAATATTATAAAATTAAGCTATATATATTATCAGGATATATCAAAAAAAAATTTTTTGAGTTACATTTCCATCACATGTATTAAAATATTTATGTATTGTATTAATTTTCTTGCGTTCATGATCATTTCCTGGATCGCTTATCAACATCATAACAACAACTACAACAAACAACAGCCTATAAATTTCCCCCTGCTGAGCTAAGGCCTCCCCTCTCTTTGGGGAGAAGGTTTGGAACATTGGAACAGCGTGGTGGTATACACCGCGCTGTTCCTATGCGGGTTGGTGAAATACACATGTGTTTCTTATTTTTGTAAAATAAGAAACATGCAGGCTTACTCACGATGTTTTCCTTCACTGCCAAGCACGAGATGAATTACTATTGTAAGTTCAGTTGTTCGGGATGGTCAAAATAATATTATCGTTATACAATGATGCTTCAATGTCTCTATGTTTTTCTAGAATGCCCCACGCTATAGTCCAATTGTTTTATAATAACAGCTCAATAATATTTAAAATAAGAAATAGTGTTACATGCCAGTATTAAATGCTATGCCATATAAAATACTATGTTACTCTCGTAACACTATAATGTAGTTTGAAGATTGAACCCCCGCAATCATCGGTTAAGATGCACGCGTTCTAGCCAATGGATCGTCTCGGGTCGGCTACATCATAAATTAATATTAATTATGATTATATAATTAGAATCCGGTTTTAATCTTATCATGCAGTTTGCATAACACACCACTCAAAACCCTCTTAAAGTATGGTTATATCACATCTCACTCCTAAATTTTTATCTTCATATGGTAGCTTCACAACGAAAACCTGTTACAGCCCTAACTGTTTATTATACTGAATTTCATGAATGAAGATCCCTTGATGCAGACGTAATTGTGTTGTGTTAGAATTCACCCAAGCAACGCGATCGAGTCGTGTTAAGAGCTGTGCCTACATCATCTGCCAGATAAACCTTCGGTCTTTGGCCTAGTTCGAGGTTTCCGATGTTTACTTTGCCATATTGATATGCCTTGTATGACAACTTTGATGGTCAAATTGAAATCGTTTTTATAAAACTTTTAAGTTATTGAAATTGAGTTTCTTTCGAGCTAGTCTGCATAGATATTTAACATCTGTGGTAACTTTTTTTATATATATTTTTGTGCTTATTTCTAATTTAACAGTATATATATTTAGATTTATTAATTATTATCATCATTATTACATAGTATAAAAATTACAAAAATGATATTGATGTGGCTTTTTTAATGTAAAGAGTTTAGAGTTAAGTTTTAATAGTTATAAGAAATTGCAAATATAGTAAAACAAAACATATAATTTTAGAAGTTTGTAATGTGTGTAGTTTATAATAGTTAAACAAATGTGTTACAATTATTTTCTTTAATAATATACGATTAATTTTATTTTCAAAATTTTAATACATACTATGCACTATCATAGTGCATGGTGAGACTATCTATAAACAATAGAACTTTCTTTTTTAACTTTTGAAAATATCAAATTGAAATTGCTTATAAAAACCCACACGAATAACGTTTCTTTTAGTTTTTATATAAAGAAAGTACCACAACACACGTTGCGACCAAATCGATGGAAATAATAGAAGTAAACACGTGTAGACACAACTGTTAAACGTTATTAAGGTCGAGGATATCTCATCCTTTCGGATGTGAATCCAATAACAAAACTGTTCAACGCTATTATTGTTCAACTATTTCTGTCAATTTATTTATAAAGAAAATTCTCTTGACATATTGAGCGTGAAAAACTTAAGTTAAATATATATTTTTAGAACCAGAAGTAGGAAGTAGGTTAACCTCTAAAACAATTACCTTTAATTTAAAATAACAATCAATCTACCACAATAGAAAAACATTTAGTCTACAACACAAATAACCATCAATAATCACATTACACCGTAATAATTATTTACGCGATCTCAGTGTGTCAACCACGAATCTTCCGCCGTTTTTTTTTTGGTGAGTTGTGTGACTTGACGCAGATGTTGCTTGTTTATTCCACCAACATAATTATGTTTATATATTGTAATTTCAGTAGTTCGAATGCCACGCTATCGTCCAATTGTTTTCTAATGACAGGCGACAGCTCAATCATAATTAAAATAAGAAATAGTGTTACATGCCGGTATTAAATGCTATGCCATATAAAATAATATTAGTTACAGTTTAACAAATTATTGATCAATTAATTACAATAATAATTGTATAAAAGAAAGTAAATTCAATAGCCCCTGCTATATTCATAATATGCAATAATAATGTGATATAAATTATGATATAGAATCAAATATCATAACACCGGCTAAGGTTACTCTTGTAACAATATATAAATTTAATCTTTTGTATTAATAGCGTCAGACGATTTTTGTCTCAGTGAGATTATGGGACAATAGCTGCAAATAAAATTTCTTTTATGATCTCCCTTTGAAAAACTCCAGCCGTAGATGTGCAGAAGAAAATAGATAATTTTTGATTAGGGCTGCATAAGAAAACAAATGGAAAACCGAAACAAAGTAAAGATTTTTTTTCTTAAGAAACTCCAATTTTCACCATCAATGATATTAACTTTCATTTATAAAAAGGTTAATTACTTTGGCGCCAAATTGAGTGATTATAGTTTTGACATTTGAAGTCTTACTACGTAATTGTGTGTTCCATGTTTTAAAGATCGTATAACAAACTGTTCTCTCTCATACCATAAACACTTACCATTCCTAGATAATTTCTTTATGTAAAGATGAAGAAGACACTGTCACGAAGAATAATAATAAAATAATAAATATTGGACAACATCACATACATTACACTAATCCCAATACGTAGCTAACTAAAGTACTTTGTTATGGAAAATCAGAAGTAACGACGGTACCACAAACACCCAGACCCAAGACAACATAGAAAACTAATGAGCTATTCGACATCGACTCGGCCGGAATCGATTCCGAGACCTCGGAGTGACCGATGAGAACCGATGTACTTACACATTACTCATCCACGGATGTCGTCAAATATTATCAGTAGTCACAAGTACATACATTCTACAGCGCTACCGCGGGTACCACTCTTTCTGTGATTTCTCATTAATTTTCTTTCAAGTCTAGTGTTTTGTTTTATGCCTCCACACATCAAAGTATTCCAGCATCAGTTATATTCCTTTGATTAACACTGTAACAAAGGTTATGGTGAACTGAATTTTATTTCGGTTTGATCTTTTACTACAATTACTTATTTACTAAATAAAATTCGTATTGTTTGTTCAATGCCACGAAAACAAAATTACAACAACAACAACAGCCTGTAAATTCCCACTGCTGGGCTAAACGCCTCCTCTCCCTTTGAGGAGAAGGTTTTTGGAACATATTCCACCACGCTGTTCCAATGCGGGTTGGTGGAATACACATGTGGCAAAATTTCTATGAAATTTGTCACATGCAGGTTTCCTCACGATGTTTTCCTTCACCGCTGAGCACGAGATGAATTATAAAAATAATTAAGCACATGAATCATCGATGCTTGCCTGGATTTGAACCCGCAATCATCGGTTAAGATGCACGCATTCTAACCACTGGGCCATCTCGTCCTCAACAAAATTAGGTTTTATTATAATAAGACCAGAAGGTGTTTAAACTCTATGTTGAACTAAAAAAAATGTGTCACTTTTGCTAATTTCCACCAAAATAGAATCAGTCTAGACATATATAATGAGAAGTTAGGCATCAGCTCGTTATAAGACATCATGATATTCAAAATATGAGTCTAGTCGTTTACATTCGTAACATCTTTCTTTCGATATTCTTTTAAATATCCCTTTTTTCGTTGTCATGTGTTCTACGTCATAATGAGGTCGCCAGTATGTACGATAAAAAATAAATAAATCCTATTTAAACTTTGTGATGCTTCGATATATATATTATTTATATTACCTGTGATACAGCTGATGTTGTATAGCGTAACGTAGTGTAATTCTCGGTGTTGAGTTAGAGGAGGAAATTACTGGCTAAACTATCAATTAGTGTCAAGTCGCTCGCAATCTTCGACAACCTCATGTTATTATAAAGTTTATTTTCTTCTATTAAAATATATATTCAATATGTAAAAGTATGTGTAGGAAATATACTAACACTTTAAACATTTTTGTTGGTTTGATAAAGAACTTAATAAATATCCTTTCATATTATTATATATACATATTTCTTAGCGAACTTTCTGATAGTATTTACTACTTAGCCAAAGTTTTAATAATCATTAAATTTTTATCTAAGCGTTGGTTCCAGAGCTAAATTATAAGAAGTTTCAATAGTATTGATGTGGTATTAGCACGATTTTTCATGCGATCACTTAATATATATTATCGCACACCTTGGGAAGGAAACGATTGCCTCCTGGCTATTTAATTTCATATCAATATGTTTATATAATATATGAGACAAAAAATCCCGCTGAGTTTCTTTCGCCGGTTCTTCTTAGGTCAGGGTATTTTCTTTTCCGAACCGGTGGTACTGTTTCAATTGACCATTAATAAGAAAGTGTAATACCTTTATATTTAATAATGCAATTTGAGTAAAAAATGGCCGCGTGAAATAGTCGCAAAAATGTTATAACAATTTTCCCGTTTGGTCCGGTTTTTGGACAAAAAATAAACCATCTCTCCTGTCAATTTCATTTCACACGAGGTGTTATGCTTTTAATAAAGTATCACTATCACAAGGCCCAAGTTATGCAACTAAAAATGACACAGTCATATTAAAGAGATGAATATTTGGAACGGAACATTCGCTTCAAGCTTTTCCGCTAAAATAAATATGTATGTAAACATTTGTATTCCAGTTTATGACAGCACTACTCATCCAGATTGTGTATCTTTATTTAGCTCGTTGAGATTGAGTTGTCTGGAAAATGTGACTAGTAATAATAATTGCTCAACGTTCTTTCCTTGTACAACACGACTATTATTTGTTAGATAATTGCTTATGGAAAAGAAAGAACGCATCTTAACCGATGATTGTGAGTTCAAACCCAGGTAAGCTGAATTTTCATGAGTTTAATTTCTGTTTGGAATTAATCTTTGTGGTTGAAGGAAAATACCGTGAAACCCGCATGTGTCTAATTAAACCGAAATTCTACCACATATTTATCCACCGACCAGTATTGGAGCAGCGTGGTGGAATATATGTACTTCTAACCTTGTCATAAATAAAATATAGAGGCTTACATAAAAGTAAAGGAGGCTTTAGCTCAGCAGTGGTAAATTCATGTGTGTTTATGGTAAAAAAATCTCTAATTTTTGTGTACCATAAAATATTTTAATAATCTTAGTAGTCTTCTAATACGAATGACATATTTTTGAAAGTTTATTAATATAATTTGTGTAATTCAAAATGTTTGATAAAAATAATGAGTCTAAAAACTTATTTATATGGGAAGGTTGCTCGTTTAAGGTAGATTTGTCAGGCTTCAAGGAGATTAAACAACGTGAGTTTTGCTTCCAATCAAGGCAAAATTTGCAGACGAACTAAATTCATTCCTGCGACGGCAGACTTTTCGGGGAAAAGTATTCCAAAAATGCTTAGGTACCTAATTCCTACAAGGTATAATATTTTTATGCCAATTATAAAAGATGTGTGAAGGCAGACTCACATTTCATGTTAATGTCGTCTTTTTAAATTATAGCCATTCGATGGACAGATTTAAGCGATGAAATTACATTCCTCATTAATGTTAAATCAGAATCCTCTTATTAAAATCGGTTTGAGTAAAATGAATACAGTAAATAAAGATAGATGTAATTTGAATCGACACTTACGAATTCCCATAATAACTTGGTAGTTTAGTAGATAGACCGCAAATGCGAAATTCTGGGTTAATTTTTTTTTATGGAATAGGTTGGATGACGAGCAAAATCACCCATAGTTATGTCCCTTTAGTTACACTGGCTCACTCACCCTTCAAACCGGAACACAACAATACTGTTGTTTGGCGGTAGAATAATTGATAAGTGGGTAGGTGGTATTGTTTGAGTTTTTCAGTCGAAACGAATATGTTTAATAGTAATCCTGAAGTTTGGAAGTAAAGTAGTTGTATCTTAAACTCTTTCCGATCATATTTTCTGCCCTATCGGAATTTGAGAGCGCACACATATGCTTACTATACTATAGGTATCATGCGTAGTTGACTGGTCTCTTTTAAGATTGATCTTGATTGGTTACGGTCGTGATAGATTTTTCATTTCAGGGAATTAATAGATTGACGCAAGAAAGAATTAATAACAAAGACAATTGCAGATTTATTTATATGTTATTCTGCTTATACCTATGTAGAATTTTATGGAACAAAAGTTCAAAGAAATTCGAAATGAAAAGCAGTAAATTTTTAAATAATGAAGCACTTAGGAAATTAAATTAAGCAGCTTAAAATGCAATTATCTTTATCATTAGATAACAAAATGAGATTGAGTCAAATAGAGTGGCATCCGAGACCGAATAATGCAGAGATACGTTTTATACCCGAGCATATATTAGCGAGTCTGGTCACAGTTGTGACGTAAATTTCAATTACTACCGGCTATAAATTAAGTGGGTGACATTTTCATCTCTGTCAGACTATCCAATTTGGGTCAAACTAGTTAATGTTCACAATTTGTTTTTATAAAATTAAGTAGCCCAAAAATTTTCGCTGACCTTTTGTCACTTAATTTTAAAGAAAATATTTATATATAAGAACGAAAAATTAATATTAAAATGAAAAATTAATATTCTAACCACTGGGCCATCTTAGCTCCTACTACCTATTTCCTAACAATATAATAATTAAATCAGCGATGCCTTGCTATTATTAGCATATAAGAGGTCATATATCTGATGTTAAGTAAAACTTGGTAAACGCCTATTTGTAATTCGGAATGATTTTTGATAGCTGTACAGTTCAATAAATATTTTATAATTCGTCTTCTTGATAATTTTTGTTGTTTAAGTATATCGTTATTATTTTTGTTCATAGGCCTTTTGGCTAACATCTAAGTGAAGTGTCTGTTGAGCTTAACATCTGGAAGTTTCCGCAATGCGGGACCAATGTTTACAAAAAATATCCTTATTCATTATATTTATTGAAACGATTATCGTACCCTTCTTGGTATCTTTGTGTTAAATCATAATCTTAGAATGTATCACTCTGTTTCAAATATTTTTTTAGTGATTTATTAAATATATTTTCTTTGAAACAGGTCTAAGGGAATATTAAAGACAGCGTGCCTGCTTTCGTGGCCAGATGGCCTACCAGACGTCTCCTACATGGATTTCGTGTAAGTATTTATTAATTTACTCATAAACATTTCACAGCTCGTTTGAATGAGGGAAAATGAGTCCACCATTTTGTTTCAATAGAGATTTCACGTGACAGACTTTTATGTGAAATATTTATATTGTTTTTTAGCACTTAGTTTATTGTTTAGCTTTGTAACCTTTGTGTTATTATTTTGTGTTAACTTTTATTAGTCTAAAGAAATGTTTATATACCAAAGTTTATATATTAAGCTGCAATATGTGTGTAAACCTTTTTTTTTCATATTCGTTTTGGCTTTTTTTTCAATTTTATTGTTGTAGCAAACAGTAGTACTTTATAGTTTAATAAGTTGAAGTGATTGTTTTTAAACGTTTTTTTTTTTATATATATATTTATTTAAGAATGACAAATGTTAAAATTGCGAGCAAACCTAACAAATGTATAAATAAATGTAGCTCTCATGGCTGGTTCCTTATCACCGAATGGAAGCTGAATTCTAAACTAGAATAGATATATTATAATTTAGTGGTTCTCAACTGAATGAGTTTTGGACAAGGTCTCCGTATTCAGCACAAGGAAAATTTCTCAAATGAAATGAATATAACAGAAAATCCAAAGCGTTTTGTTTATTCAAAATTTTGCGTCGCTAAGCGTTGTTCTTTGAAAGATACGAGCAAATAAAACTCGAGTCCTAAGTTTTCACCGCTTGGGACGGCGTTATCTCCCACTACCAAACATAAAATATCAAAAACTAAAAATACATTAACGCTTTAAGCATGAAAGCGTTTCATTTTACAAACTATGACAAATTATCTTAGATGACTTAAATAGAAGAATGGATTTTTTAAATTTTAGTATAAAATCACCATCAAACATAGAGCAAATATAAATTGTTACTTTATGATATAATATTGTCGTGCGATAATAAAAGCAATTATCTGAACTGGTAATCTACTGCTAAACCTTAAGAGTATGAAATTAGATAGTTGTAAGAACGTAAGTAATACTGTACATTATTTTTAATTGACTCCAATGATGTAACTAAAATACTTACAGTTGAAAATGAATAATAATTTTTGGTTGTGTTGGCGTTATTTAAAACCCAATAAAATAGATCCTCTAAACGATACTCAGTTAAATAAATTCAATTCAGTGAAACAATTATTTTCAATTGAATTTGTTTAACAATTGAGGCTATTCTTGAGGGTTTATATTCACAAAGCTGTTTGATCGGCTACGAGCAAAATTAACGCATTATTTTATAGCATAACTAGAGACTGTCCCCGGCTTCACACGGGTGCAATACGATGACATTAAAAACTTCTAAAATTATCAGTGTTTTTTGAGTATATTGTCCATGTTTTGTACACATTAATATTCCTCTCGACTCACTCTTTTTATTACAAAAACCGCATTAAAATCCGTTTCGTCATTTTAAATATAAGCATACTTAGGAACAGACAGCGGTAAGCGACTTTGTTTTATGCTATGTAATGCCTAGTCTGAAGTTGTCCAAATAAAGGAATTTCTGAATAAAACTTTACTCGTTTATGGCTGACTTGAGTTTTTATGATCTAAACTAATGAATTATCGTTTTCTGTCGGCAAATGGCGCATTGGCGGTTTTATCCGTCAACGAGCAGAGACAACGAAAGTATTACATTAAGTTAATGAATGCGGATTATAAAATAATAAATATTGGACAATATCACATTACTGTGATCCCAATGTAAGTAGCTAAAGCACTTGTGATACGGAAAATCAGAATTAATGACGGAACCACAAACACCCAGACCCAAGACAACATAGGAATCTAATGGACTTTTTCTACGTCGACTTGGTTGTGAATCAAATCTGGGATCTCGCAGTGGCTTACCCATAAAAACCGGCGTGCTAACTACTCAACCACGGAGGTCATCTTTAATATTATTTCTGTAAATACTACATAAACGAGAAATTAGCTACTCTTAGTATCTTCTTTAGGTTATATTGTTAAAAAAATCGTTGCTACGAAAAACAAATAAGGATTCTTGGTTCTTGAGAAGCAAATGTATGACTAGGCCAAATGCACAATGTTAAGCTTTAGCACGTTCATTGCGGAACGAGGTCTAACACGCCTCGCATGTGTCTCCCTTGCGGTGCGACTAAGAAAAACATAGATTTTTCTGACTTGCGGAGGCTGTAACATTTATTTAATATATTGTAGGAAAGTGATAAATGTATTAATAAATATAGTAAAAATATTTACTTGGATATACCGTTCACTTAGTTATAAAGGATGATTTTCATATTATCTTCTAAACTGTATCTGTCTATTTGAATCTGTTCTACTAACACTGCTGGGCTTACTGGAGTTCTGCCTAGGTAGGTACCTCATCACATATCTTCAAACGGCAATATTTGCTATTGTTTTGTTTAGGTGAATGAACCCGAGTAACAATAGACCCATGGGAAATAACTTTCCTGTTTCCAAAGTTGGTTGGAGATGTTAGGTGTATTTAATATTTCTTTCAAAACAAATTACTATTGGCATAGGTAGCTAGATACCAACAGGGGGCCCATTAGCGCGTCGGTTTTACATGTTTAATATAAAAATATCTTCATGATTTAGCTGAACGCACGACCAAGGCTTTTCTTAGGTAGTTGAATGAATTAAATATCCTATAGTATATTTTTATTCTAAATTTAATATGCCAATTATTAGATTGTCATTAAAATAGCAAAGTAAATTTTCATAGCGCAGAAAATATTTGTAAAGCACATAATAGAATTATTCTTCTATTGCTTAACGTAATTTATGTTTTCAGAAATAAGCGTAAATAATTGCAAAATTCGATTATATTAAAAATGATCGTTTAGATACATACAACAACAACAACAACAGCCTGTAAATTTCCCAGTGCTGGGCTAAGAACTCCTCTCCCTTTAAGGAGAAGGTTCGGAACATTTTCCACCACGCTGTTCCAATACAGGTTGTTGAAATACACATGTGGCAGAATTTCAATAAAATTAGACACATGCAGGTTTTCCCACGATGTTTATCGTCACCGCCGAGCACGAGATGAATTATACACATATATTAAGTACATGAATATTCAGTAGTGCTTGCCTGGGTTTGAACCCGTAATCATCGGTTAAGATGCACGCGTTCTAACCACTGGACCATCTCATCTCATATTAGATACATGCCAATAATATATATGCACTCTTGCATTGGTTAATATATAAAACGAAGCGCAAAATTTTAACCTTTGATAGAACAAAACTCACTTTTTGTTGCCAGCCTTGTAACTGAGCTAAAAACATTTCAGATGAAAATTTCTGTGGCCATTAAACTTGCTTGAACGCCGGTTATTTTCGCATATTTCGCTAGAATTTGAAAAACGTGCATAACCTCAAAATTTGCTACTTATTTTAAAAATACACTTTGCAATATAGTTTTTTTTTTTGACGAAAAGTTTGGATGGCTTTTTTACTTTATATTATCGATTATGAAATTTTGTGCAATGAAATTGAACGATGATAGTTATGACTGCGTTGTCTTAAAGAGGTAAATCACCTATGACCATTTAGAAACAGGTTTTTCTCCCAAGAGTCGCTTCATTTGTATTCACTGTTGTTTCCAAAAGTAAACTGATTAGACCGTCGCTGTTCCCCGAAATCAGTCCCTAAATGTGAAGAAACAAATACATTGTAATACTTACCGAGATTTCTAACATGCTCATAATCGTTGCAAAGATACTTTAATGAGAAATAAATTGAACAAATAAAACATTTACCTAATTTCGAGAACGTTCGAGATCATTGATCTTGGTTCTTGTTTAAATTTATTCAATGTTTCTATGAAACTATATGATATAGAGTCATTCGAGAGTCGAGATGGCCCAGTCCGGCTGCTTAACCGATGATTGCGGGTTCAAACCCAGGCAAGCACCGCTATTTCATGTGCTTAATTTGTCTTTATAATTCATCTCGTGCTCTGCGGTAAAGGAAAACATCGTGAGGAAACATGCATGTGACAAATTTCATAGAAATTCTGCCACATGTGAAATACACATGTGGCAGCAACCCGCATTGGGACAGCGTGGTGGAATATGTTCCAAACCTTCTCCTCAAAGGGAGAGGAGGCCTTTAGCCCAGCAGTGGGAATTTACAGGCTGTTGTTATTGTTTGTTGTATATGATATAAGTATTAAGATAATTCCGGCATCATCATTGTCTTCAAATTGTTTCAAATAGTCTGTTTTCAGCATCCTAGTTACTCAGTGATGTACGAAATTTGGTGATAAGATTTTATAGATTTATTGATTAAATCTACAATACCCTTACTATCAAGAGCCTTTTGAGCAATCGAGACGGCTTTCTAATTATATCGTCCAGGCTTTGTTGTGGTCTAAATAATCATTCTATATCCTTAATATAAAAATGTTGTATAGAATTTTTGAATTTAATATTTCTGAATGTTTTTGGGATCTTATTGTAAAAGCGTATTCAAGAAAATAATGATTAATCCTGTGTCGGATAACAGACGTAGTTCATACTTCTCTATATGTATAATTTCTGGTATTAATATACTAAGTTCTATTACCTGTCGGATTTATAATTGGTTTTAGAGACTATCATCTGAGTCACGAAAATATATCACATATGTGTAGTTTTCGAAAGTTTTAATCGCTATTATAGAAGTTATATTATGCGCGGATTGCCCAGTGGTTAGAACGCGTGTATCTTAACCGATGATTACGGATTTAAACCCAGGCACCCATCACTGAATTTTTAATTCATCTCGATGTGGTAGTGAAAGAAAACAGCGTGAGGTAGCCTGCATGTAATTTCAACCAGCATTGGAGCAACTGTGGTAGAATATGCTCCAAACTAACCAAAATGAGAGGAGGCTTTAGTCCAGCAGTGGAAAATTTTCAGGCTGTTAACGTATAGAAGTTATATTGGCTAACTATCTTGTAGCTCAGACGCTGTAGTAATATTATATCAAGTAACGATCTCATAGCTAAACAAGATGCTGTAGTACTAATTTTTTTTTAAAAACAGACGACTTGAAATGTCACTAAGAGTGCATCGTTTGTTGTAAGATGCGTCATTAGTTTCATCCACTACGTAAGTAACCTCTATTAGAGGTTTTACGGTCAAACTTTCGTGTGTAATGAAATGCTTCACTATGTTTAATGTGATATTGTGCTTAAGAATTTTTATGGTGAATTTATTTTCACGAGTATTTTTAACGAGATCTTGAACCAAATATATTCAGTTACATAAAAAGTCAGCTAAAATGCATGTTGTCAAAACTTTAACAATTAATTTTGATTTGATCGCTGGTTTAGTCATAAAAATGAGATGTCAATTATATCTGTAAAATTATTGATTTATGGAATAGAACAAGACATCCGTAGATAATGTCGAAATATCGAGCTCCATCGAACAAAAATAAAAAAAACATGGTAAATATCCCGAAATCTATAACTTTAATAATAAAAATAACCATGTTAATTTAAAATATTATGTATCTGTAAACACCACATAAACGAGTTTACCTAATCTTAGTATCTAATTTAGGTTATATTGTTAAAAAAATCGTTGCTACGTAAAACAAATAAGAATTCTTGGTTCTTGAGAAGCAAAGGAACCTCTAGGCTAAATCTTAAGCTTTAACACGTACAATGCGGAGCGAGGTCTAACATGCCTCGTATGTTAGACCTCGCTATCCCTTGCGTAGCGGCTAAGAAAAGCATAGATTTTTCTGACTTGTACAAGTGATAAATATATTTATATGATTGAAAACAGAATGCTATGTAGGTACACACCTACATAAATACGGGGTCTCTTCGACCGTGTATGACACTGAAGAAATAGAAATCGTTCCTATTACAGCACATCACATGCTTTTATTCCACATCGTTTTGTTTCCTAAACCTTACGGGTCTAAAAAGCTTCGTATGGGATATTATGATAGTTTTCATAAAAGGTCTTAAACGCCCTGTACCGCAGGAATAGAAAAAATATAAAAAGGTATCGCAGCCAACGTGTTAAATTTTATCATATATATATATAAAAAAAAACTATTAGGAATATAAAAATATCACGGATTGACAAGCGGCAAAAGCGAACCAGAAAAAAAATTGAAAAACATCACGTACAAATGAATATACAATAAAAATACTTTATTTCACTTCAAAGGAGGAAATATTACACGTTGTGATATGGCATCAGTCTGTTACTTTAAAATTAAAAAAAAAAATCGAATATTTCGAAAACTATTTTTAATATTATAGGTACTCTTGTCATTTGACTGAATGAAGTTTTTATGCTGTTGCTAAAAATAATTTAATATCCATTATAGGCTTACGGAAAAATGATTTAATTTCATGAGTCCGTAAAAAAATCATCGAAAACAACATTTATGTAGGAAACCTGAAACAGTTTCAAGTAAGTTGCAAGTTACAACTTGCAAAAATTCAGTCGTTTTAAAATAATATCAGTTTAGTGATCACAGTCTTCATCGCTGTCGTAATTTAGGAAAAGGTTTTTTTTTCCAAAAACGACACAATAATGACAACTGATCGTAAACACTTGTAAAGTTAAAAATAACTCACTAATGGTTTAAGTTAACATAAAGTACATTAATTATTCAGGATAAGTTAAAAGGCAGGAGTGAGATACTAAGATCTTACAAAATAGCCCTCTGAAAGAAGTCAGTATATCACCCGCGTGATATTATAAACCGACCTACGGCGTATTTTTTAAAACTTCCCGTCTAAAGTCTTGGTTTTATTAATTTTTATTATAGTATGGCACGTTAAAATAATTATAATTGTATTTAATATTAAAACAGTATACTTTATACAGATTATACAGAGGATAAAATAACGTGGAGTTAATACTTGCTGACTTCCAGGCGGAATATATTACATACATATTAAATTGAATTTAACTAACATGACTTTGTTTTTTTTATACGTTGAATAATAGTAATTACTGAATTTCTTACAGATTTCTAAAGCCTAATTTAATAAAGTACATTTTGATTTATATATCAGTCACTTCTAAAACGGCTTCTAGAAATATTTAATTAATGTGTTATATTATATTTACATAGCCGTGATTATAATGATGTAAGAAAATTATGTAATTAAAAAAAGGTCACATAGTTTTAAGACCGTTATGGTGTCGCTTCTTCCCTTACAGTGTTCTCACCTTCTCTCCCGTTCCAAAGCTTTTAGTGCCTGCCATACCATCATAAGTCGAGATCATGAGTCAAGATGGCCCAGTGGTTAGAACGCGCGCATCTTAACCGATGATTGTGGGTTCAAACCCAAACAAGCACTGCTCATTCATGTGCTTAATTTGTCTTTATATTCATCTCGTGCTCAGCGGTGAAGGAAAACATCGTGAAAAAACCTGCATGTGACAAATTTCATAGAAATTCTTCCACGTGTGTATTCCACCAACCCGCAATGGAACAGCGTGGTGGAATATGTTCCAAACATTCTCCTCAACGGCAAAGGAGGCCTTTAGCCTAGTAGTGGGAATTTACAGGCTGTTGTTGTTGTTGTTTGATACCATCATAAAGACGAAACTGCTGGCATATACATAGATTATGATATTTAGCAAATTGGTATCAAATTATATGATACAAACAAATCAAATTAAATATCAAGACTATTCCATTTCTCAAATCCAGTAGACTAAATCGATTTTGACACTTAAAAGATAGTTATTATGATGTATAACAGTAATTTGATCAATTTGTGTCACAGATATCAAGTGCTATTCTTCGTGGTGACATATGCGGTACCCATGCTCGGGATGACCTTCTTCTATTCAGCGATGGGAAGGGTTCTTTGGGGATCAAGATCAATCGGCGAACTCACGCAACGGCAAGCGGACTCGATACGATCCAAACGAAAGGTACTGTATAAGAACTGAACATCTTAGCTTTTTTATACATATAATATACTTACATACAAATACATACTTTGTGGTATATATTATATGGTATATAATATACATTTACTTGGTGGTAGGGTTTTGTGCAATGCCTTCTGGGTAGGTACCACCCACTTATTACTACTATTCTACTGCCAAACATCAGTACTCAGTATTGATGTGTTCCGGTTTGGGTGAGTGAGCCAGTGTAACTACAGGCACAAGGGACCTAACATCTTAGTTCCCAAGGTTGGAGGCACATTGACGATGTAAGGAATAGTTAATATTTCTTACAGCTTCATTGTCTATGGGTGATGGTGACCACTTACCATCAGGTGGCCCATACGCTCGTTTGCAACCTATTCCATAAAAAATACAAATATAAATTTAAAATAGTTACTGCATAAATGTGGCAAGAATGATAGCAATGACATTTTCCGTAGATAAATGGCTTATTGATATCATGATATTTATAAGGCTTTTGTATCTAGTGTATTGTCCCTACTAAGTATTAATATATTGCTTACTAGTGTTTGCCCTTGGGATCCGCTCGCGGTTTATTGGTTGAGTGTCAGGTATTATTGACACAATATCTGTATAATTTGTAGCCTATATTTTATTCTGACATATTCTGTATAAGCTGTATTATTTAGGTTTCATTAAAATCCATACATTAGTTTTTGCATGAAAGAGTTACAGACATACATATTTTAAACTCAGGCATTATATTAATAAGAATTAGAATATTTTACGTACCAATTCTTGAAATAATCTATTATTACTGGAATAGAGCCCAAAACCGCCTTTTCAACAGGATATTTTCATAGTAAATCACGGTCTTTTGTGCAATGTAACTTAGAGCATTAGACTAGAATAGCGTATGTTCCAAAATGTATTCGTCTTAATATTTATGTATAAAGAATTCGCGTCACGTTGTACTCTCTGGTACATTTCCTGTTTTATTTATAAAGCATCTTAAGCTTTACATAAATATGCAAAGAGTTCTCAGGATTCGACGCTGTCCTTTTAAGACTAGGAATTGATTGCCTTTCGGTTTATGCATGGTTAAACTATGACGTAGCATAAATTAGTTTAAAAATGATTAACATTTAAACCTTATTTGAAACAATAATTATACTTAAGGGACTTCTATAAATATTCCTAGGTCTGTGGATCGAGAAAATTATTGAACGATTAATAAAACTTACGTTCGGTAAATAATTTTATTAACTATTGGCTAGAAGCCAATTATAGCAGTACATCATTCGTATGTTAATACTTTGCATTCAAATTTTATGTAATTATAATAATGGATGCAATGAAATGATTACAACTAAAATAAATAATATACTATGGTTTCTAGGTGATAATATGAAATGCGTGATTACTGACAAACGTTTTTCTTTCATAATCATAAAAGAAGTTTGCGTATACGATCTGGGCTACACTATTGAAAGCTCTTGCGCTTAGTTATTGTTTATAATTAATACTATGTTTGGTAGTGAATGAAAACAACAGTTTTGATATACATATATGACGACCTCCGTGGTCGAGTAGTGTGTAAACAGGTTTTCATGGGTACACCATGTAGAAAAAGTTTTCTATGCAGTCTTAGGTCTGTGTGTTTGTGGTAACGTCGTTACTTCTCATTTTTCATAACACAAATGCTTTAGATACTTACATTGGGATCAGAGTAATTAATGTGAAGCCGTTTAATATTAATTTATAAATAAAATGAGCTAATCTCCTCCCCAAAAGTACAGTCTTAGTCTATCCGTGGATCATCTACATAAACGTTACTAGTTCCGTAGTATTCAAGTGATCGACGAACATACATAAAACATTCATACATTATCTCATAACCGTTGCAGTTATGAAGTTAATTAAACAAGTGGCTTAGGTAGAGCCACTAATTCCGGCTTTTTCATTTTATAATTCGTACACTTTATTTGAATAAAACATTCGTAGGTACTCGCTTGCTAAATTAAATTCTTAGTAAGTAGACTCAATTTATAATTTATTTTTTTAAATCTCTGGATTTACCCGCTTCCCAGATCTCGGGGTCCGCATTAGCGAGACCAGTAGACCATTAGAGCAATGTACGAACATTCGCATCTAATAAAAAAATGTTTAATTTCTTTCCTTCTATTTAAAAAAAAATCATGTTTGAAATTTTGTTATTACTGATTTATATTATGCGTATAAGATTGGGGTTTACTAATAATATAATGTGTTTTTAGCATTAGTTAGAGATATAGGTAGGTTTTATCAAAACAAAAGTCGTGAACTGTTTCATGAAGTTTTTGCCATCCAGCATGTGGTTTTTATCAAAACTTATCCTTATTATACTTGCAAATATTTGGTCGCAGTAAGCCTCCCTCAACATCTGAGATTACTATGAATACTTCTATACTTTTTTGATATGCATCCCAAGACCAACTTGCGATTTGGGCAATGTTCAAGTCCCTTAAGGGATAGATAGTATGTATTTACATACATACTGTATAACTTCTTTCTTATTGAGATGATTTACAAGCTCAAGGTTTGAGTTTTTAGGCTTTTATTTTTCTTTATACACTATTAATACGTATACAGGATGAGGTAGAGGGTCCGACAAATCAAGTGGGCGTGTTTGGGGACCCATTTTGAGAACACAAGTTGGCTAAAAAAAGTCAACACTGAAGATTTAAAAAAAAACACAATCAAGAATTTATGTGTTAGTAATGTGCACTCAAAAGCTTCTCTACACGCCCACTTGATTTGTCCAAACATCCTGTATTTAGTAAGCATTAAATTTAAAGTTGAACAAAAACACTAATTGCGAAGTCGCTGGCTCCTAAAATATGGGTTCTCCTAGTTTAGGGGTATCTATTAGATATGTAACATGATGTACTTAATAACAAAAATAAATATATTTTGATTTTTGACACTTTTGTCAAGCTGCGTACGAATGTATATCCTAAGTAATATCATGAAGCTTGTGTAAATTATTACGAACCAAATACCCTAAGTAATTAGACATGAATATTGTTTATTGTTTGTACAAATATGTATGTCACTTGATGCTTGCTTTGTA